>NC_089221.1:169709672-169934672 GCF_963924675.1 Phocoena phocoena
CCAGCACCCTCCAAGAGTGCGTAGTGAGTCTTTACATCATAGGTTTGAACACGAAGATTAACACGACGTATTGCGATCCGAGGTATTTATTTTATTGACGCTTCACTTGTCCTATTATTTTCGATTGCTTGGAGCCCTCCTTGAGCTGACTCTGAGACCCCATGATTCTCCCTGGGAATCCTCGGCAGAAAGTCATGGTCCCTTGCCCCCTGGAGAAACTCGATGTTCTAGGTGGGGTGATGTTCCTGGTGGGGCAGGATGGGACGGTGTTCCCAGTGGGGCGACATTCCAGGCAAAGGATCTTAAGCCCTGCAGCGTGTGGCTTGAGCATAGGTGATGCTTGTCCTTTGTGTTTTCAAAACCTGACTCCAAACCTCTTGAAGGAAGGGACCTGGCTGATGTCTTTCGTCCTGTATCCCAAGTTCAGTGCCTGCTGGCCTCTTGTAGTGCTCAGACCAAGTCACACTTGGCTATGGGTCTTGGCCCCCAAAAGTAGGGGGAGAAGCAGAGTTTGCTGGGAGGCAGGTTGTGAAGCAAGCCTGGGAGCCACTTCAGAGAACAGATCTGTCTGAGCAGCTTTGACTTTCCGCTTTCCTTTGTGTCCATCCACTAAGGGTGAAATCACTGCACAGTGGTGCTTGAGGTACTGGGGAGGTCTGTGAGTAAAGGTGCCATGTTAGAGCTAGGATATTACTCGTGGGCTCGGGGCGGGAGCAGAGCCCTGCTCCCCCTCTCTCCCAGTTCTCCCCTTTGCCAAGGGCACCGCCCCCTCCAGGGGCCCTGCCGGCTTGCTCTGACATGCCTAGGCTCTGTCAGACATCCTTGGCCTAAATAACAAAGCTGCTTTCACTTCCAAGGGCAGAGCTCCCGGGTTCCCAGAGGGCCGTGGAGAAGTTCTGGCCATTAGGATGGGTTCAAAATGTTGCTGGTTTGGGTTTAGTCTTTGCAAACCTGCCTTTGGTGGGAGAATGGGGCAGAGTCTGTTTTTCCCAAGATGCCAGCTTTTATTTTCGCTGCCTCTAAATGTCCCAGGTGTTTGGGGGTTTTGTTCAGTTTTTAATTTTTTTAATCTTTTTGTAATTCATTTTTTTAATTAAAATACTTTTTTAAATTGAAATTTAGTTGATTTACAATGTTGTGTTAGTTTCAGGTGTACAGCAAAGTGATTCAGTTATATCTATTTTTTTTTAGATTCTTTTCCATTATAGGTTGCTACAAGATATTGAATATAGTTCCCTGTGCTATACCGTAGGTCCTTGTTGGTTATCTATTTTGTTCAGTTTTTAAAATGTCATCATGAAATGACCCTTCTGTGACATCCTTGTCCCCCAGCCGATTATGTTAGACTATCTCCAGGCCATCTCCGGCCCACCGCCTGCTTTTGTAAATAAACTTTTATTGGCACACAGCCACGCCCACTCATTTACATTTACTCTATGGCTGCTTTTGAATACCAATGGCAGAGTTGATGATTGCACAGCAGAGCCTGCAAAGCTGAAAATATTGACTGAACTGGCCTCTTACAGAAAAAGTTTATTAATCCCTGGATAAGAGTATGTTCTTCCAAAATTTTTAATGTTTATAGTGTCAACGAAAATCAATAAACAGCCAATAATAAGAGAAAAGAGTTTAACTTGAGCCAAACGGAGGACTATACCCCGGAAGCCTGCTTCCCAGATAACTGAGAAACTGCTCCTGAGAAGCAGACTTTTCAGCAGTTTTTTATCTTGTCAGAACAAAAAACATTAAACAAGTCAGGGTTACATTTCTTCAAGGTTTCAAAAAAAGAAAGAAAAAAAGGAACAGACCAGCATGTACATGAGTCAGTATGGCCTTGGCACCTAGGAAGGAATCTTATCATCAAAGGAGGACCAGCATTTTGGTGTCCCAGGAAGGGAGGCATTTAATCTTGATTTTGAACATGGACATTCTTTACTTCTGGCCAATGTGCCCTTTTCTTTAATAATTGAAGCAGATGTACGATGTAGGTTTGATAGGCCACAAAAAGGCTATTTTAGGTAGCATCAAATTCAAGTTAACTCAGGTATAAGCCAGAATGACTTCCCTATCTATATCTTAATATGTGAAAATTTCTTTTTATCAATAGAAACAACCGAATTCCCCTGACTGAAGTCTTACCTTGATTGAGCAAGGGGTCGATGGCACCATGTGGGATTTTGTTGCGTGATTTTCCCCTTTCTTTCATTTCTGGAACAGTGCCCAATCCAAAGGAGAGGCATATTTAGGTGGCTAAAGTGGAGATCTCACTCATCAGACCAGCCCCACTGTTCCTGCCTGACCAGAGCACATTTCTTGTGTTATCTTGGTCATGTGTACTCCCTGTTCTGTTTATGTGCTATTCTTTCAATCAACTTTGCCAGATTCTTTTAGAAAGGGAACTTTATCACTTACTATAAACAGATAAACTACAAATAGGTAATAAGAATAGCTAAACACTCGTTCATTTGCATGCCTTTCTGAAGGCAGTGAAATCTCGGAGTCCTAACTCCTGGACTGCCAGGGAATTCCCCAGATTTCGGGAAACTGAGGCTTATTGGCCAAATCACTTCTGCATCCAGGGGGCCACAAGCATTTTCTTGACAGGCCAGGTAATAAATAATTTTGGCTTTTTTGGGCCATACCGTCTCTGTCGCAACTATGCAATTCTGCCATTGTAGCACAAAAGCATAGACAGTAGGTAAATGAATGGTTGTGATTTTGTGTCAATAAAACTTTATTGATAAAGGCAGGTGGCATTCAGCCCAGGGTCTATAGTTTGCAGACCCTGCCATAGGGCCTTACAAAGCCAGTGATTTATTAGGACCGGATTTAAACTCAGATCGGGTTACTTACAAAGCTCAAACTTTTATCACTACTATAGTAAAGTCTAAAGGGAGCAGGATAAGATAGGATCAAATTATCAAGACAGGTGGATTTCCATCCTGTTGCCTTGTAACCTTATGAGTATTTTCTGGACTAGATAGTCCGGACTTTCCCTTAACGGCTGTGAAGATGGTTCTCCTATGGCTCAGACTTCTCCTCCCGTCAAGTATCGTGGTTAAGAACGTGGGGCCTGGCTTCAAATCCTGATTTGTGACGTCCCAGCTGTGTGACCTTCGGCAAATTGCTTAACCTCTCTGAGTCCCCGTTTCCCCATCTGTAAAAATGGGATAACGGTGTCTCCCTCTTAGAACTGTTAGGATTTAACAAGAATGCCCGCAAAGCACCTAGAACATTGTGAAAGATTGGCCACTATTAATATATGTTAGGCGCTAATACAGGCAGGATTGGCAAACTTTTTTCTGTAAAGGACCAGATAATGAATATTTTAATCTCTGCAGGCTAAGAAGCCACATATTCCAGAGGCCACCTCTGTTGTTTGAGAGCAGCCATAGACAACATATAATAAACATAGATGGTTGTATTCATGGGTCGGGTTGTCCCGAGGGCCGTAGTTTTCAGGCTCTCACGCCAGTCTCAGGCCTTTTTTTTTTTTTTTTTTTTTTGCCATGCCTCACAGCATGTGGAATCCCCTTAGTTCCCTGACCAGGGATCGAACCCGTGCCCCTTGCGTTGGAAGTGTGGAGTCTTAACCACTGGACTGCCAGGGAAGTCCGTAGTATAAGGCCTCTTAATCCTGGGATATTCAGTCCCTATCATACCCATTTCGCAGATGGGGAAAACCAAGGCAGGGAAATCCTTTTACACTTGCAGACCCGGGGCACAAACTCGGCCTTCACAGTGCTTCTCCTGTCTTCCCCCCGCAGCCCGCCTCGCCACGTCCCTGGAGGGCTTCGACATCGCCTCAGTGGCCCAGCAGCGGCAGGAACAGAGCTACTTTGTGCGTCTGGGCTCCCTGTCAGAGAGGCTGCGCCAGCGTGCCTACGAACACTCTCTGGGAAAACTGCAGAACACCAGGCAGAGGGCCCAGGAGGCCCTGCTACAGCTCTCACAGACGCTCAGCCTGGTGAGGCCCGCGGTGATGGGGGCGCTGGCCAGTAGTGTGTGTGCCAACAAACCCCTCTGCAGCCTAGTGGCTTATTCCTCCCCACACATCCGCCTGGGCTCGCTCACGGGGCCATGGCCCTGGATGAGTTTGCTGGGGCTGCTGTAACAAAGTCCCACACACTGGGCAGCTTAAACACAGACGTTTATGCCTCACAGTTCTAGAGGCTGGGAGTCCAAGATCAAGGTGTTGGCACGGTGGTTCCTTTTGAGGCCTCTCTCCTTGGTGTGTAGACGACTGTCTTCTCTCTGTGTTCTCACCTGGTCATCCCTCCATGCATGTCTGTGTCCTAATATCCCCTTTTTATAAGGACACCAGTCATATAGGATTAGGGCCCACCCTAAGGACCTCATTTTAACTTAATTACCTCTTTAAAGACCCATCTCCAAATACAGTCACATCCTGAGGTCCTGGGGGTCAGGGCTCCAACCGGTGAATTTGGAGGGGACACAGTTCAGCCCATGACAGGTTGGCTGGAGGCTGGGTCTCTCGGTGTGGTCTCCTCCTCCATTAGGGTACCTCAGGCTCTCCCCTGGCTGTGGCCTTAGGGATCCAGGTACAGCGGGAACACGTGAGCACTTTTTTTTTTTAATTTATTTTTGGCTGTGTTGGGTCTTTGCGGCACGCGGGATCTTTCGTTGCGGTGCGCGGGCTTCTCTCTAGTTGTGGCACTCGGGATGAGCACTTTTTTTGTTTGTTTAAAGTCAGTTTTATTTGAGGTATAACTTACATTTTACATACAATGAACATCACCCCTTTTAAAGTATACAGTTTGAGGAATTTTACAAATATAAACAGACATGTAACCACCACTGCAATCAAGATGTGGAACATGTTCATCACCCCAAAAAGTTCCCTCCTGCTTCTTTGCAGTCAAATCCTGCCCCCCTGAAGTTTTAAATTTTTCTGTTCTCTAAAGAGGGAAATTTCTAATTTCTTTCCCTGTTTGCTTAGCTTCTACTCAGTATTATCTCCTCTCTCTTTTTTAAAAAATTTTAATTGTGGTAAAACACACATTTTAACCAATTTTTAACCGATTTTAAGTGTATAGTTCAGTGGCATTCAGTACCTTCACATTGTCGTACAACCATCCCCACTGTCCATCCCCAGAACTTTCTCATCCTCTCAAACTGAAACTGTCCCCATGAAACACTCACTCCTTAGCCCCTCCCCCAGCCCGTGGCCCCCACCATCTACTTCCTTTCTCAATGGATGTGACTCCTCCAGGACCTCCTGTGAGTGGAATCAGACAGCATTTGTCCTTCTGCGTCTGGCTTCTCTCACTGAGCCATCATGTCCTCAGGTCCATCCATGTTGTAGTGAGTGTCAGAATCTCGTTCCTTTTTAAGACTGAGTAAAATATTCCATTGCAAGTGCTTTTTAAGCCTCTGCTTGCGCTCCATCTGCTTGTGTCCCATTGGTCAAAGCCCGTCACGTGGCCAGGCCCACTTGCAGGGCGGGGTGGTGGTGGTGGTGGTGGGGAGAAACAGGCAAGATGGGAGGAGCTGCAGAGAATCTGTGGCCACTTTCTTTGCAAGTACCGCACAGGGCACGAGCATGTTGGTGACCCTGAAACCCACAGCCTGTGGAAACACTCTGAGAAAAGCAGCATGCCTCCCCCTTCTCTCCCCATCTCAGATGAAAGGACCACCCCCGCTCCCTCTGGAATGCCACATCTAGGATTCCTGTGGATTCCCATGCGCTGTGCTGGTTTTGGTCAAGGGCCAAGGCAGCCACCCTCTCTCTCTCTGCTCCAGATGGAAACCGTCAAGCAGGGTGTCGACCAGAAGCTAGTGGAGGGTCAGGAGAAACTACACCAGATGTGGCTCAGCTGGAACCAGAAGCAGCTCCAGGGCCCAGAGGAGGATGCAGCCAAGCCAGAGGTACCCACCGTGGGGGAGCATGGGATACCTGGGGCCCTGACTTCCCTCTCCCCACCTCTGCTTGATGGACCTAGCTGCTCGGAACGCTTTCCCCAGCCTCGCCTCCCATTAACTGCCTTCGGGACCTGATGACACCTCCTCCAGGAAGCCTGCCTGGATTTTCCACTCTTGGGTATAGGCGTTGCTTCTGAACCATGGGACGCCTGATAGTGATGGGTCTCAACCTGCTGAATTCTAAGCCATGTCCCATTTACTTGAGTCCTGACTCCTTCCCTGCCCCATGCCAGTGTCCCGTCACATCCTTCAAATTCACCTGCCCGGTTCTGAGTGTCAGCTTCTCACTAACGTGCTCTGGCCCCTCCAATCTATCCCAGGCATTGGCCTCTTGAACGAGCCCTGACTTTTGCCACCTGTGCTGTCACTCATCTAAGCTTTCACTGAATCAGTGCCTTAGACGATTCTCACGCCTCATTTTGAACCATAGTCCCTCTCTCTCAAGGACTCATAATATCTTAGCACAATAGCTTCTCAACTTTACCTCTCTGGGCCTCGATTTCCCCATCTGTGAATGGGATATAGGACCGACTGCCAGGTTGTTAAGGTGAAATGAACACTCATGTTCACAGCAGCATGAGTCACGTCAGCCAAAAAAGTGGAAACGGCCCAAATGTCCATCAACAGATGATGGACAAACAAATGTGTCTCTCCACACACGGGAACATCACTCAGCCATGAAAAGGAGAGAAACCCTGACACTCACTACAACGTGGTTGCAGCCTGAGAACACGATGCTCAGTGAGAGAGACCAGACACAGAAGGACACACAGTGTGTGATTCCATTGATGGGAAACGTCCAGGACAGGCAAATCCATAGACACAGAAAAAGTGGGTTAGTGGTTGTTGGGAGCTGGGAGAGGGGGAATGGAGAGGGAGTTTCTTTTGGGGTGATGGAATGTTCTAGAATTAGAGGTGCTGGTTGCAGAACCTGGTCAACGTACTAAAAACATGTACACTTAAAAGGGTGAATTTTCTGGTATGTGAGTTATTTTATACACACACACACACATTGACATGTAAGGCACATAGTAAGTGCTAAAAAATAATATTTATAAGGTATGGTGAATGTCTCTATAAATGCAAAACTGTTCAGCATTCAGACCCCAACCGCGGAAAACCGTCTCCCTTCCCCCCTCAACTGCTGAACGCAGCAGCCAGAAAATAGATATTGATTCTGTTGGCACCTCCCTGCCAGGTCCAAAGCCAGAGTCCTCAGGTGAGCAGGCTCAGGGCAAAGTCTTGCCTCCCAGCCTGCTTTGATCTCCTCCCCGGCCCCGGGGAATTTTCAAGGACCCGACCTCAACTGCAGTCTCCCCCACTGCTTACAACTTCTGCCTAGAAAGTTCTTCCACACCTTCTCATTTTTTTAAACTTAAAAAAAAAAAAAAGCAATTTGGGCTTCCTGGTGGCGCAGTGGTTGAGAGTCCGCCTGCCGATGCAGGGGACGCGGGTTCGTGCCCCGGTCCGGGAAGATCCCACACGCCGCGGAGCGGCTGGGCCCGTGAGCCATGGCCGCTGAGCCTGCGCGTCTGGAGCCTGTGCTCTGCGACGGTGAGAGGCCCGCGTACCGCAAAAAAAAACAACAAAAACAATTTTATGGAGATATAAAAGTCAGAATCTTGTACTTTAAAAAAGTTTTGAGCTGTAATTCACATACTGTACAATTGACCCATGTAAATTACACAATTCATGGGTTGTGTGACTATCACTGTAATTCAGAGCATCCCTATCACCCCCAAAGGGGATCTTCTCCCCAATAGCAGCCAGGCCCCGTTTCCACACCCTCCTCCATTCCTGGCAACCACAAATGTACTTTGTCTCTGTGGACATTTCATGTAAACAGAATCACACCCTGTGTGTCCTGTGTCCGGCTTCTCTCACTGAGCATCGTGTTGTCAGGGTCCATCCACGTTGTACTGAGTGTCGGTGCTTCACCCCTTTTTATGGCTGAGAGATGTGCCCGTGTGTGGATGGATCACCTTTTGTGTCTCCATTTGCCAGTTGATGGGCATTTGGGTTGTCTCCACTTTCCGCTACCATGAATAACACCCCTTTGAGCCTCTGTGTACAAGTCTTTGCATGGACGTGTATTTTCGTTTCTCTTGGGTGGATGCCTAGTGGAGTTGCTGGGTCATATGGTAACTCTACAGTTTACCATTTTGAGGAACTGCTAGACCATCTGCCAAAGTGACTGCACCACAAGATACGAGGGTTCCAGTTTCTCCCCAGCATGGGGGTGAGGGGGTATCTGCCTGTGGGTTTGAGTTGCACTTCCCTGATGATTAACGACGTTGAACATCTTTCCACATGCTTCTTGGCCATCTGCGTATTTCTTTGGAAAAATGTCTATACCTGTTTTTTTTTTTCTATACCTGTTTTTCAATTTGATCAGTGATTATCTCACACAGTTCAAAACTCAAAGAGCCCGTATTCTTTTTTTTTTTTTTTTTTTTTTTTGCGGTACACGGGCCTCTCACTGTTGTGGCCTCTCCCGTTGCAGAGCACAGGCTCCAGACGCGCAGGCCCAGCGGCCATGGCTCACGGGCCCAGCCGCTCCGCGGCATGTGGGATCTTCCCGGACCGGGGCACGAACCCGTGTCCCCTGCATCGGCAGGTGGACTCTCAACCACTGCGCCACCAGGGAAGCCCCAAAGAGCCCATATTCTGAACCACCTGTGCTCGACATCCTCTCCTGGGGAAAGGTTTTCCCCAAGGTGGGCGGTAGAACCCCCATTTTCTCTTTTCCGGGCTTTGGGTCCAGTTACCCCCCAGCTCAGAGGGCCCTGATGATCACCCTCCATCCCTTCTCAGCAGGTTGAGTCCCATACGCTCACCATGTTCCGTGACGTCGCCCAGCAGCTGCAGACCACCTGCGCCTCGCTGGGCTCCAGCCTCCAGGGGCTGCCAGCCCACGTCAAGGATCAGGCGCTGCAGGCTCGCCGCCAGGTGGAGGACCTCCAAGCCACCTTCTCCGGCATCCACTCCTTCAAGGACCTGTCCAGCAGCATCCTGACACAGAGCCGCGGGCAGGTGGCAAGGGCCCGAGAGGCCCTCGACCACGTGGTGGAGTATGTGGCCCAAAACACACCCATCACGTGGCTGGTGGGACCCTTCGCCCCCGGAATCACTGAGAAGGCCCCAGAAGAGAAGAAATAGGAGAAGCAGGAGGGAGGCTCCTAGGGCCCGGGACCCCTCACTGGGAACACACGTCTCTAACCCTTCCCAGCTCACCTCAGCTGCCACCTTGGGAAACCGAGGTCCTCAGAACCAACCAGTCCCTCACCCTGTCTGAGCTTGGAGGAAGCATGTCCCGAGCATCACAGCGATCATTAGGACGAGATTTCCAGGAAAAAAAATTTCTTTTTTCTAGAAGGTTCCAAAACTTTTTTTTTTCTTCCTCCAAAACCAGGAATATAGTTCTTACATCCACTCCTTTTTCTACATCAAGGCTCCTGGATATCAGCCTTGAGCTAAGGGACTTGGACTTCTGTGAAGTGGGCCTCCTGGGGATGGGGGTAGGGGCAGAGCAGCTGATACTCATTCTAGAGCTGAAGGGGGTGAGGCCTGCCTGGTGGGGCTTCAGTGTTGCCTTAATAAATTTTACCTGCAGCTAAGTCCAGGTTGTGTGTGTGTGTGTGTGTGTGTGTGTGTGTGTGTGTGTTTATTTTTCAGCAGCTAAACAACTCTGGAGTCTCTGTGTGACCTTCTCGGCCCCTTCTTTGCTTTGCTCCCAAGGGCGTGAACGGGACAGGGCCGGACCTGAAGGTCTGTACCCAGTGCCTCGGACAAGGCCTGTCTGGGTTGTCAGAGATGCACTCACCACGCTTGCTCGGCTTGGAGAGAACCAGGTTGTGGGGCTCTTTCATCTCCCCCCGCCCACGTGCCAGAGTTTTACCCCCATGTCGTGTTCTGTTCAGCCAGCAGAAGCGAGAAGCCTGCTGCTTTCCCTGTCCTGGGCCTCCCCGGCCATGTTGGGGAACCGTGTGGCAGGCCGACCCCCAGAGATGTCCACGACCTGATCCCTGGGCCCTGTGACTACATTCCCTCACGTGGCAAAGGAGATTTAGCAGATGGGATTCAGTTAAGGATCTGGAGACAGGGAGATGGTCCTGGATTATCCGGGTGGACCTTAAACATCATCATAAGGGTCCTTTTAAGAGGGAGGCTGGGGGACTGCCCCGGCGGTCCAGTGGTTAAGACTCCGTGCTTCCAATGCAGGGGGCGCAAGTTCGATCCCTGGTCGGGAACTAAGATCCCACATGCATACCGCAACTAAGAGTTTGCATGCCACAACTAAGAAGTCGGCGTGCTGCGACTCATACCTGGTGCAGCCAAAAATAGATAATAAATTAATTTTTTAGAAAAAGATGAACGAGTCTGGGGTTATAAAGTACAGCTTGGTGACTGCAGTTAACAGTCTTGCATTGTGTATTTGCTAATTTTTAAAAAATATATATATTTATTTTTGGCCATGTTGGGTCTTCGTTGATGAGCGCGGGCTTTCTCTAGTTGCGGCGAACGGGGGCTACTCTTCGTTGCGGTGCTTGGGCTTCTCATTGCGGAGCATGGGGCTCTAGGCATGCAGGCTTCAGTAGTCACGGCAGGCGGGCTCGGTAGTTGTGGCTCGCGGGCTCTAGAGCTCAGGCTCAGTAGTTGTGGGGCACGGGCTTAGTTGCTCTGTGGCATGTGGGATCTTCCCGGACCAGGGCTCGAACCCGTGTCCCTTGCATTGGCAGGCTGATGCTTAACCACTGCGCCACCAGGGAAATCTCTGCACTGTGTATTTGAAAGTTGCTAAGAGGGTGGGTCTTAAAACTTCTCATTTCAAGAAAAGAAATATTTGTAGCTATGTGAGGTGATGGATGTTAACTAGACTTATTGTGGTCATTTCACAGTGTATATTGAATACATATATCAAATCATTATGTTGTACACCTAAGACTAATGCTATGTTGTATGTCAATTACATCTCAAAAAAAACAAACAAAAGGTTAAACATTTGGGGGAAATAGTATGAAAAAGAACATGCAATGACAAGTTCAAAATTAGGTGCCACAGAAAACCTGCCTGTCGACACTTAGTGATAGATACTTGCTGTATGTCAGGCACTGTGGTAAAATGATCTAGACTAAAAGTCTGCAAACTATAGCCTGAGGGCCAAAAGTACCCAAAGAGTTGTTTGTTCCTTGGCATGGCTAACAAGCTAAGAGGGTTTTAAAGCAAAGGTACACAACAGAGACCTCCTGTATCCCGCAAAGCTGAAAATATTTACTATCTAACCCTTTATAGGAATAGCTTGCCAACCTGTTTTGAGACCACTGTACAGGACTTCTTCCTGTTACATCTTACTGCTTAGACTTAAATATTTCTCCCAGTCCATGGAAGATGTGAACAAGGGTGAATTACTGATATTCACAACAATGTGGCTGAAACTCACAAGCATAATGCTGAGTGAGAGGAGGCAGACACAAACGCATCTGTACGGTGATTCTCTTTTGATGAACAAAACTAAACTATGGGACTTTCCTGGTGGTGCAGTAGTTAAGAATCTGCCTGCCAATGTGGCAGGGGACATGGGTTCAAGCCCTGGTCCGGGAAGATCCCACATGCCGCGGAGCAACTAAGCCCATGCGCCACAACTACTGAAGCCCCCTGGCCTAGAGCCCGTGCTCCGGCAACAAGAGAAGCCACCACAACGAGAACCGCTTGCACTGCGACGCAACAGAGAGTAGCCCCTGCTCGCCACAACTAGAGAAATCCTGTGCACAGCAACGAAGACCCAACGCAGCAAAAATAAATAAATAATTCAATTAATAAAAAAAAAATAAAAACCTAAACTATGATGAGAAACCAGAAGGGTGGTTTCCCAGTAGGTAGGGATGGAGAAGGGGCCCTTGGGGACTTCTAGGGGATGGAAATGACCTCTATATCTCAATCAGGGAGTTGGCTACAGGGAGTGTGTACATACCCAAAAAAACCCACTGAGCTGTCTGTCCCTTTAAGCTTTATAGACTTTGGTGTCTATGAATTATACGTCAACACGAATTAAGACAGAGAAAGTAGCATGAGGTGGCGGTGGGGGAAATGAGCCCTTTTGTTCGCTTCCGGGGGGAGTGCAAGCAGGTACACTGTTCTGGACAAAATCGGGCGGTGTTTAGTAAGAGTGAGAATGTACTCCACGTCTGAAAAGTCCTAGAAGTTCCCTTTCTCTTCAGCCACCCTAGAGAAACCCTGTCAACGGAGTAACATAATCCGTTTTTTTTTTTTTTGGCCCCAAGGCATGCAGGATCTTAGTTCCCAGACTAGGCATGGAACCCGTGCCCCCTGCGGTGGAAGCATAGAGTCTTAACCACTGCACCCCCAGGGAAGTCCCATCACCTAGTCCTTTTTATCAGCCCCAATAGGCAGGTGCCGTAATGATCGCTGTGTTACAAGAGTGAAACTGAGGCAGGGTTCAGCGGGACCCCTGTGGCCCCACCTCACGGCAAGTGTCAGAATAAGGATTTGAACCCAGCACTCAGACTACCCTCCCCCTCACGCCATCCCCGCACTGTTCCCCTGCCTGGGGGGAAGAGTGGCAGGAACCAGCATGTCCAATGACAGGGGACTCAACAAACTGTGATATGGCAATGCTTAGTGAGACCATAATACACTTAAAAAGAACAACGTTGGGGGACTTCCCTGGAGGTCCAGTGGTTAGGACTCCATGCTTCCAATGCAGGGGACACGGGTTCGATCCCCGGTCAGGGAACTAGGATCCCTCAAGCCGCGTGGCACAGCCAAAAAAAGAAAAAAAAAGAGTAAGGTCGGGCTACATATATTGGCTTAGAAAAATGTTGGAGACATCTTCAACAGAATAAAGCTAAGTATTGATACCATCTATATCCAGGGTCAGCAAACCGGCAAACCACGGCCACTGTCTGGCCTGCGGTGTTGGGTCTTTGTTGCTCTGCACCAACTTTCTCTAGAGCAGGGGCTACTCTTCGTTGTGGTGTGCAGGCTTCTCATTGCAGTGGCATCTCTTGTTTCAGAGCACGGGCTCTAGGCGCGCGGGTTTCGGTAGTTGTGTGTGGCGCACCAGCGTAGTTGTTTCACAGCATGTGGGATCCCTAGGGATCAAACCTGCATTGGCGGGTGGATTCTTAACCACTGCGCCACGAGGGAAGTCCCTGCCACCTGGTTTTGTAAGTAAAGTTTTATTGACACACAGCTGACATCCATTTACTGAGGTATCACCTGTGACTGCTTTGGGGCTACAGCGGCAGCATAGGTAGTTGTAATAAAGACACTATGGTGCCTAAGACCGACAATATTTTACTAGCTGGTCCTTTATAGAAAAAAGTTTGCTGACTTCTGGCCAATTTGAATAAAAAGCAAAGCCAGACCAAAGGATACCAAATATCACATTCATGGATGCGTGTAAACGTGTGTGCAAAAGCAGAAAACGGAACGAATGGGCCCCCAAGTGGGAGTAGGAATGTGGACCTCAACCAGGACCTTCTTTTTTCTTTAAATGAAGGGAGGTGCACAACCACACCTGTCTGCAGGTGGTCAAATTTATCCATCTGCAGCCCATGGCTTCCCATGGAAACCTCGGATGTTCCAGCCATGTTACCGTCTCTGAGCCTCAGTTTTCTCACCTATAAAATGGGCACGGTCAAACCTACCAGGAACAGTTGTTTTAAGACATGGATAAGGATTTCCCTGGCGGTCCCGTGGTTAAGACTCCACAATTCCACTCCAGGGGGCACGAGTTCAATCCCGGGTCGGGGAACTAAAGATCCCACATGCCACAGAGCGCAACCAAAAAACTAACTAAATAAATAAAAGACATGCATCAGATGACCACCAAGATGTGTTTGGCCTGGGAACAGGCACCTAATGGACGCTCCAAAAATTGGTGATGGGTGTGGGGTGGAGAGGCATATGGGAAGATGGGTTTCATGCCTGCTCCACCTCCAGCTCAGGAGGCCCTAAAGGCAGGGACCACTTCTTCCCCCACCCCCACCCCGATGTATCCCCAGAACCTAGACGTGCTTGGCACACAGTAGGCGTTCAAGAAAATTTCTCCCTCACAGGCGACAGGCACTAAGTGAGGCACTGAGGTGGGCGGACAGGGCGGGGGTGGGGGACTTAGCATCCTGATAACTACCATTTGCATTTCCCTCCCAAGAACCTTTCAGTGAACTTTGGCCTGGTGTCTATGCACCGTTTGGGAGAGCTGATGATAAAATTCAGGGTGTCCAATGAACCTACGGGAAAAAACCCTCATATCTTTATTTGCACTGACTCAACTGGTATTTGCCATTTCCTCAATTATGAATGAAGGACTTGTGGCTTTGTTTCTGGTAGAAAGCCACGGGCATTTCCATATCAGATCACACTGCTGCAGGTGGCTCAAAATAATACAGCTGACCCTCGTTATTACTGAACACTCACTGTAGGGATTAGATTCTGTTAGTTAATGTGGTGATACACACAGACGTAGAACCCTAAGCCTGTTTGTTTGTTTCGGTATAGCTCTATTTCAAAAGTCTTTTTGAAGTGATTGTCTTGCAAGTATTTGAAAACAATTTTTTGTGGTTGTAAAATATACTAAACATGAAACTTACCTTTTAATCTTTTTTCGGTTTTGACTGCACGGTGTGGCATATGGGATCTTAGTTCCCCGACCAGGAATTGAACCCACATCCCCTGTGGTGGAAGTAGGAGTCTTAACCACTGGACCACCAGGGAAGTATCACCTTTTAACCATTTTTAGGTGCACAGCTCAGTGGCATTAAGCACATTTACATTGCTGTGCAACCATCCCCACCATCCGTCTCCAGAACTTTCTCATCTTCCCAAACTGAAACTGTCCCCATGAAACACCGACTCCCTCTTCCGAAGTGGTGGCACCCACCACCTACTTTCTGTTTCTATGAACCTGACCTCCCTAGGGACCTCCTGTGCGTGGAATCACACTGTTTGTCCCTCCCTCTCTGGCTTATCTCACTGAGCACAATGTCTCCAAGGTTCATTCACGTTGTAGCTTGTCAGAATTTCCTTCCTTTTTAACATCGAATAATATTCCGTTGTGTGGATGGACCCCATTCATCCAAGGATGGATCACTAAGTTGTTGTTAAAGAAATTTTTAATAAGTATATTTCAACATAATGGACTTCCCTGTAACCTCCTATATTGGGCTTGATGCATCTAACAAATGATATTTTTTTTTAATTGAAGTATCGTTGATTTACAATGTCGTGTTAGTTTCAGGTGTACAGCAAACTAATTCAGTTTTATATATATTTTTTCAGATTCTTTTCCATTATAGGTTATTACAGGATATTGAATATAGTTCCCTGTGCTATACAGTAGGACCTTGTTGGTTATTTATTTTATTATTTTAAAAAATGTTTATTTATTTTGCTGCTCCAGATCTTAGTTGCGGCACACAGGATCTTCGTCACCTCATGCGGGATCTTTCGTTGCAGCATGTGGGATCTAATTCCCAGACCAGGGATCGAACTGGGGTCCCCTGCTTTGGGAGCACGGACTCTTAGCAACTGGACCACCAGGGAAGACCTGGTTATCGAACCTGTATTGGCGGGAGGATTCTTAACCACTGCGCCACGAGGGAAGTCCCTACCACCTGGTTTTGTAAATAAAGTTTTATTGACACACAGCTGACATCCATTTACTGAGGTATCACCTGTGGCTGCTTTGGGGCTACAGCGGCAGCATAGGTAGTTGTAATAAAGACACTATGGTGCCTAAGACCGACAATATTTTATATATTTATATATAGTAGTGTGTATCTGTTAATCCCAGACTCCTCATTTATCCCTCCCCCCACCTCCTTCCCCTTTGGTAACCAGAAGTTTGTTTTCTATAGCAAACGGTATTTTGACAAGAGGTTCCGGGTGACAAAGGGGCCCAATCAAAAGTATATTATTTATGGCTTTTGTGGGCCTCTTCCTCCACTTAAAAAAAAAATTAAATTACATTTTACAACTGTGTTGGTATAAAGACACATATAATTCAGGCTGGATTATATTCATTTTCTTTTTTTTTTTTTTCCTTTCTGATTTTAAGAGAAATGAAAACATTTTCGTGGGTCCCAGAAGTATGACGGGCTCTGAGCACCATGCTTTAACTATGCCCAATAGATATGTAAGCCCTGGATTCAGGACCCCTGTGAATTTTATTTTATATATATATTTATTTTTTAGTTACAGGCTTTAGTTAGTTCTGCTCCCTGTGAATTTTAAAACGTCATGTTTGCAGCTTCAAGATATGCCATCTTGGGAATTCCCTCGCGGTCCAGTGGTTAGGACTCTGCGCTTTCATTGCGGAGTGCCCAAGTTCAATCCCTGGTGGGGGAACTAAGATCCCGCAAGCTGCACTGCGCGGCCAAAAAGGTATGCCATCTTGCTGTCCCTTTTCCAACCACATGGGCGTCCCCAAATCCCTCCAGGGTGGCCATGATTCCCACCCCCGTCCCCCCCAATTATCTCATCCCCTCTGTTCGGTGTCCTGGAAAACATTAATTACTAATCGAGATGAACTAATTTAAACGCTGTGGTTCTTTCTCACTAGACGGTGGGATCCCGAGGGCTGTCGTCACCCTTGACCCCTGTTGTGGTTCCCAGCGCCCGGGCACCCCGGAGGTGCCCAAACGTCCCCTAAGTGGCAGCCGGCGGAGGGAGAGAGGGCGTCGCTCGGGACGTCTCAGGGACTTTCCCGGTCCCGCTGGGAAAGCGTGATCTCATCCCCTTCCTCCCTCCCCTCCGGACGCGGAAGGGGCGGTCGGAGGCCGTGCGCCTGGAGGCACCAGCGTGCCTTCCGCGCTCTGCCATCCGCTGGCACCGCCGCCAGGCCGTCCGGCCGCCAGCCCCAGCCCCGAGGACACGAGCGGCGCAGCCAGCCGCCCCCACGATCCCTGGTAGGTGAGGAAGGGGCGAGGGCCGGCTGGGGAGGGGCAGGGGACCCCCGCAGGCCTGCAGGGGGCCCGGCTGCCCACGCCCCTCGCCAGGGTTCGAAGCCAGCTGCCCCGCACTGGGAGCTTTGGACGTCCTTGCGCCGCGTGTTCAGTGCCCCCCGCCCCCCAATGCTCCAACACCCCTCCCTGGCCCAAGTCCTCCCCACCCCCCCAACTCTTCCCCAACACCCCGAATCCTCCCCAACATGACGTACTACCTTCCAATACTGCTTTCCTCCTCCGCGTTTCTGATTTCTTCCCCAAACTGGGCACTCTCTGTGCCCCAGCCCCGGGTCTTCCCGCCCGGTGATCGCCACCCCCCACTGCCGCTCCCCCAGCTCCTCCAGGGCCCCGAATCCCCACTTTATCCAGGGGCTTCCGTGACCCCCCTCCCACTGGGGGAGTGCACTTCCCTCAGCGGGTCCCATCCATCAGCTGAGATGGGTCTCGGGGAATCTTCAACCCCCTGTTCCCCACCCCTTCCCGTGGGGAACGGGGTTGGTTGGTACCTGCCCAGGAGTCGATCCAAGTCTGCCCAGGCCGCTGGCACCACTCGGCTGGGCCCGGGACTTCTTCAGGGTACCTGTGTTCCTTTCCTCTCCTTGCGGCTGAGGCAGGGGTTTGGGGGAGGGGACACCACAGTGTGACCCAGGCAGGCTGAGGTCTGGGTTCCAGAGTTTGGGGGAGGGTTGCCCCAGGCTGCAGAACCTGCCTGGGCCTCTGTGTCCTTCTCCGAATAAGGGCCATTCATTCATTCCTCAACAAACATTTATGGAGCACCTGCTGCGTGCCAGGAGACACTGTTCAGTACACTGGGCACACAGTAGGGGCCAAATAGTGTCCTCATGGAGCCACAGGGAGCAAAAGTGTGACCTGTCACAGTAATGTGTGCCAAATGCAGAGGGCAGCTATCCGGTACCTTGGCCAGGCTTGAGGATTCCTCAGATCCAGGCATGGGAGGGGTACTGCACATAGTAGGTGCTCAGTGAATAAAGGCAGGGGCCCTGCAGCCACGCTGCCTGGTTTAAATTACTGCCCCTTTACTTTCTACCTGTGTGATCCCGGGCAAGTCACTCTACCTTTCTGTGCCTCCCTTTTCTACTGGTAAACAGGCGGTCAAAATAGTCTTAACTCGCAGCGTTGTCCTTTGCTTTGCACAGTGCCCGGCACATAGTAGGTGCTCAGGAAACACTTATTTTTTAAAAAAGTATTTATTCGGGTGCCTCGAGTCTTAGCTGCAGCACATGGAATCTTCATTGCGGCGTGCGGGATCTTTAGTTGTGGCATGAGAACTGTTAGTTGTGGCATGCATGTGGGATCTAGTTCCCTGACCAGGGATAGAACCTGGGCCCCCTGCGTTGGGAGCATGGAGTCTTAGCCACTGGACCACCAGGGAAGTCCCCTGGAACATTTCTTAATTAGCCAAAAGGAGTGAAGTGCCCCTACTATGTGCCAGTCCTGGTAGGAGCCGATTAGGCTGTCTTCTTGGGGAGGAAGGATTCAAGCAGAAAACATTTATTGGGTGCCTACTGTGTGCCAGGCACTGCTCTGTCCACTCACTGATTTATTCAGCCAATAAGTATTTATTTATAAGGTATACTTATTTATTTATGTAAGTATACTGTGTGCTGGTCTCCAGAGATCCTTCCTGGAGATCACCACCTGGTCTGGATCCCATCATTGTTTGCTTGAGCCAGTGGTCACCTCCACCCATGTCCCCTCCCCACCCTTCTCCTGCCCTCACCACCCCACCCCCGAATCTGTCCTCGCTGAAGTAGCCAGAGGGCACCTGTGAGCACCTGAATTAGGTCCCCTCCCAGCTCTGCATGCAGCTCCCCAGGGCTCCCTCCTCCGTCTCACAAGGCCCTGCCTGACCTGCCCCGTCCCCCCCCCCCCCCGCCCTCCCCTCCTCCCTCTCTCCCTGTCGCTCACTCTGCTCCAGACACGTGGGCCTCCTCGTTGTTCCTCCAACACATCAGGTCCAGTCCCACCCCAGGACCTTTGCACATGCTGTCCCCACTTCCTGAAACTCTCTTTCCCCAGATCTGCACCTGAGTTGCTCCCCCACCTCCTTCAGGTCTCAGCTCCCGTATGTCACTTCCTCCCAGAGGTCTCCCTTGATCTCCAGTTCTCGGCAGCCTTTCCCCCAGTCCTTGCCTTTCTCCCCCACCCTGGCTCATTTTCTTGATGGCTTTATCCGTTCTCTGCAATGAACTACTTTCTCATTCATCCCGGGTCTCCCCCAACTAGACTGTGAGCTCCAAGAGGGCCGGGGGTCTGCAACAGCACCTACAATAGCTCTTGGCACACAGTAGGTGCTCAATTAATATTCCCTCTGTGTGTGAAGAGATTGCCCAAGAGTGTAGACAGGAGAGGAGGGGGTAGGCAGATTCCAGATTTGGTGAACAAATATAAAAGAAGAGAAAAAAATTCTGCCAGTATTTATTTCTGATTTGTACGGTTTCTTATATTGTTATTCTGAACTCTCGCTCAGGACGAGGGCCACTCTCCTGCTGGCTTTACACACGAGGAAACTGAGGCTGAGAAAACAGGCTCCACCAGCTGGCAGGCGGCAGAGCCGGGTCCCTCACCCCGGTGGGTGCTCCCCCACCCCCACCCCGCTGTCCCTGGCAGCCACTGTCAGGTGCAGAGTGGACTTTGCCCTGGAGGCTGTGGAAGTTGGGCAGAATGAAAGCCAGGTTCCCAGAAGGCTGGGGTGGCCGCTGGGCAAGGCAGATGGAGTGGACGGGGGACATGCCAGGGCACAGTGTCTGGGGAGGGGGCGCTGCATCGGGGCTCAGGCTGGCGGGCGGGGAGATGGAGGAGAAACACGGTGTGACTTTAGGCAGTTTGCCAGGAGTGCAGGCACGGGAGGGCCTGCCTGCATGATTCTTTTTTTTCTTTTAATATTTATTTACGTGGCTGCGCTGGGTCTCAGTGGCGGCACGTAGGCTCTTTAGTTGCGGCACGCGGATCTAGTTCCCTGACCAGGGATCGAACCTGGGCCCCCTGCATTGGGAGCGTATTTTTATTTATTTATTTATGGCTGCGTTGGGTCTTTGTTGCTGCGCGTGGGCTCTCTAGTTGCGGTGAGCAGGGGCTACTCTTTGTTGCTGTGTACAGGCTTCTTATTGCGGTGGCTTCTCTTGTTGCGGAGCACGGGCTCTAGTACACAGGCTTAGTTGCTCTGCGGTATGTGGGTTCTTCCCAGACCAGGGCTCAAACCCGTGTCTCCTGCATCGGCAGGCGGATTCTTAACCACTGCCCCACCCGGGAAGTCCCCGGGAGCAGAGCGTCTTATCCACTGGACCACCAGGGAAGCCCCTGCTTGGCTAATTCTGAGTCTGGCTGTGAGCTTTTCCACAAGCCCAGCCCTGAGCCTCTGCTGCGGGGGCCTCCAGCTCGGGTACTGCTGGGGGCAGACAGCTGTCAGGTACCCTAAGGCTCACGGAGCACCGAGGGTGTGCTAGACACGGCTCTGTACCATTTCTACACGGATTAACTCATTCGACCTATGGCAGTCCTCGCAGGAAGAGGTCATCCTTGTACCCAGTCCACAAAGGAGGAGACTAAGGCACCAATGTGCTTGTGGCCTGTTCAAGGTCACAGCCTGGAAGCCATACGGCTGAGATTTGAACCCCAAGAGCATGCCCCCACCCACTGCTCTCTCTTGCCCTGGAACTGACTCATTTCGGGTGGGTGTCCCATAAAGCGGGGAGGCTGCGGCCAAGGGCAGGACAAGGGCAGCTGCCACTCTGTTCTTGTTGACGGTCTGGATTCCAAGAGAACCCAGAACACCAGAGTTTCACACAGCACCTCCTCTGTTCAGCGTTGGCAGCTAATTCAGATTTTCTTCTCACACTGCTGCCCGTGGTGTAGTTGCGGGAGTTGGTGAACTTTTCTTCCTTTTAACATTTTATTGACCTAGAACCTGAATTCAGAATAGGACACAGATCCTAAGTACTGAACTTGAATTTTCAGAGTGAACAGTGCGTGATGCAGAACTTAATGTCTGGCCACGTTCATGCCCCGTCCTTCACACTTTGTCAGCTGTGCCCTTTATTCGTTAAAAATTGGAGGGTGCATGTCACCAGGTGATTGATTTTTCTCTCTTTTTTTAATTGGAGTATAGTTGCTTCACAATGTTGTGTTAGTTTCTGCTGTACAGCAAAGTGAATCAGCTCTACGTATACATATATCCCCTCCTTTTTGGATTTCCTTCCCATTTAGGTCACCACAGAGCATTGAGCTCCCTGTGCTATACAGTAGGTTCTCATTAGTTATGTATTTTTTTTAACTTTTTTTTTTTTTTTTGGCTGCAACACATGGCATGCGGGATCTTAGTTCCCCGACCAGGGATCAAACCCGGGCCCCCTGCAGTAGGAGCATGGAGTCTTAACCACTGGACCACCAGGGAAGTCTTACTTATCTATTTTATACATAGTAGTGTATATATGTCAGTCCCAATCTCCCAATTTATCCCATATGCCCTGCCCCCTTGGTGTCCATGCGTTTATTCTCTACATCTGTGTCTCTATTTCTCCTTTGCAAATAGGTTCATCTGTACTATTTTTCTAGATTCCACATATATGTGTTAATATACATGTGTCTTTGTCTCTCTGACTTACCTCACTCTGTATGACAGTCTCTAGGTCCATCCATCTTTTTTTAAATTAATTTTTATTGGAGTCTAGTTGCTTCACAATGTTGTGTTAGTTTCTGCTGTACAGCAAAGTGACTCAGTTATACATATACATATATCCCCTCTTTTTTCAGATTCTGTTCCCATATAGGTCATTACAGAGTACTGAGTAGAGTTCCCAGCGATTTTTTCTTTTTAAGTTACTATACATGCAGCTGTTCCCAGGAGCCACTGAGAGGTGGAAAGAACAGTTGATCTGAGGGTCATTGCTGTAGAGGGAGATATCTGATACTTCAAGGAGTTTTGATATTTCGGTAAGATTTGGCTGACTTGTGGTCCCACCTGATCATCATTGTTTTTATGCCATTTTGTTGCCAACAGCAAGCTCACATCAGAGATGGGAGAAACTATACACTTTGTCTTTCTCTCTCTTTTTTTTAAAATTTATTTTATTTTTATTATTTATTTTTTGGCTGCGTTGGGTCTTCGTTGCTGCGCGGGCTTTCTCTAGTTGCGGCGAGCGGGGGCTACTCTCTGTTGCAGCGCACGGGCTTCTCACTGCGGTGGCTTCTCTTGTTGTGGAGCACGGGCTCTAGGCTCATGGGCTATAGAGTGCAGGCTCAGTAGTTGTGGTGCATGGACTTAGTTGCTCCACGGCATGTGGGATCTTCCCGGACCAGGGCTCGAACCTGTGTCCCCTGCGTTGGCAGGCAGATTCTGAACAGCTGCGCCTCCAGGGAAGCCCCACTTTGCCTTTCTGTTACCGCTCACTTGTGCCTGCATTATGGCAACAACGTCTGTCCTCCACTTTCTTCCAGTAGTCTGGCCATGAGCTCATTTCAGGGGCTGTTTCAATTAAAACTAGATAAGTCTGTTTCTCAGGCCATATAACCAGGTCCATGTAAGCTGGAATCTCTGGCGATACACTTTGGAGACCACAGGCTCAGTGGGTTCTAGGGCCAGGCAGCCTGGCTTCCAATCCAGCTGCGGCCTTTACATACCTTTTCTCGACTAATTCTTCAAGATCTGGTGTGTATTTTTTCAGATCTCAATTCAGATGCTACATTTTTAACAGTTTAAGTGAAACCTGATCCTACCAAAACAAAGTTGGGTCTTTTTTTTTAAAGAGGAGATAATAGTACTTACAGAATTTATTTTTTAATACATACAATTATTTAAATGCATTGTATTTTACACACGGCAAAGCCTTGATAATTATTTTTTTAAATATCTATTTATTTATTTGGTTGCACCGGGTCTTAGTTGTGGAAGGCAGGCTCCTTAGTTGCGGCATGTGAACTCTTAGTTGCGGCATGCATGTGGGATCTAGTTCCCTGACCAGGGATCGAACCCGGGCCTCCTGCATTGGGAGCGTGGAGACTTATCCACTGTGCCACCAGGGAAGTCCCCAAACTTGGGTTTAATGGGGAAACATTTTTGTTTTTTACACTGACCCAGTTTTTCTATTTTAATGAATTAAATATGAATAAAATTTAATATTTACTTTCTCCCCGGTAGCTGTAGCCACATTTCCAGTACTCAGTAGCCACATGGAGCTGGGGCTGCCATAACAAAGTCCCACAGGCTGGGGGCCTTAAAAACCAGAAATTTATTGCCTGACAGTCTGGAGGCTGGAAGTCCAAGATCAAAGTGTCAGCAGGGTTGGTTCCTTCTGAGGCCTCTCTCCTTGGCTTGCCGACGGCTGTCTTCTCCCTGTGTCCTCATGTGATCCTCCCTCTGTGGGTGTCTGTGTCCTAGTCTCCCCTTCTTATAAGGACACCAGTCTTATTGGATTAGGACCCCACCCTTATGACCTCATTTTAACTTGATTACCTCTGTAAAGACCACATCTCCAAATGTAGTCACATCATGAGGTCCTGGGGGTTAGGGTTTTAACATCTGAACTTGGTGAGGGGGGAACCCAGTTCAACCAATAACAGCCAGTTATCCCCCGTAATAATTATATGGGCTGGAGAGACAGGCATCTGGTCTTAGGGTTACAAACATTGGTGCCATAGGGCAGTTCTGCCCGTCGATAGCTGTGCAATCTAAGTTTGCCCCTCTATGGAATGGGGAAAAAAAAAAATCATATGCCTGTTTCGTAGCCCAGGTGTTGGCAAACTTTTCTCTGGAAAGGACCAGAGAGTGAATATTTTCATCTTGATGGGCTACATGGTGTCTGTTGCAGCTACTCAGCTCTGCCACTGTAGCCTCAAAGCAGCCATGGACCCTGTGTAAATGAGTGAGCGTGTCTGTGTTCCAAGAAAACTTTATTTACTAAAACAGCCCATGGGCCATACTTTGTGACCCCTTCCTAGGGAGTTGTGCACCGTGTCATCAGGGCAGGCTTGACCAGAAATTTGAAGGAAGGTAGGGAGTGAGCTGTGGGGATACATGGGGGAAACAGTGTTCCAGGCAGAAGGAGCAGCCAGTGCAAATGCCCTGAGGCAGGACTGTGCCTGGCAAGTTTGAAGGATAGCAGGAAGGCCAGTGGGGCAATTAAGAGATATGATATACTAGGTTTGTATATTATGTATACATATACCCACTTTGTTGCCGTAAGTTGCAATATATTGATATTTGTTTTTGAAAGAAGCAAAAAAGTATATGAAAAGAAAAAGGAACTCTTCTCTGCAGTAATATATGGCTCACATTTAGTCTTTCTTTATGGAAAAATAATTCAGGAACTAAGAAAGCACTTAAGCAATAATTATCTTCCTTCTTTTTTTGGGGGGACTGTCAGCTCCAAGAAGGAAGAGTATTCCTGTTTTATTCTTCTCTCTGTCCTGATACATTCAGTGTCCAATACATGACAGATGCTGGAAAATTACTGCTCGAATGAATGAATGAATGCTGTGTATGTATAACTTTCGCCTCTTCACACACTTCCTTTATTTATTATTTGCAACAAATATGTTCAGAGTTTTTACTCTGCGGATGGCACATTGGCTTGCTTTTTTTTTTTTTTTCTTTTAAGCTTATAAGGTCTCTTTAAAATATTTGAATCGATTGCTAACTCGAACCAACTGAGCAGATTCCTGAAAATCTGCGTTTCTGGCTTCTCTTGAAAAGTTAGCAGATGTGGTCCCACTGAGCCCATTTTCCTTCTCGGCAACACACATGAGGCAAGACCACGGCATTTAGACAGGTCGAGGTGGTTCTAGGTTTTCAGGTAAAAGCCCAAGTGCCCCCCTTTCCCCCTACTCAGGCCCACAAGTTCCTGTACAACCTGCCCCGTCCCCTCCCTGCCCTACCCTCCTCCCTCTCTCTCCCCCTCGCTCACTCTGCTCCAGACATACAGGCCTTCTCGCTGTTCCTCCAACACACCAGGCATGGTCCTGCCCCAGGGCCTTTGCACGGGCTGTTTCCTCTGCCTGGATCTCTCTTCCTTCAGATGTCCCCACTCTCTCCCCATGTTTATGTCCTGTCGAAATCTCTTCTCATCAAGACCTTCCTAAACTACGTTGTTTAAAACTGCACACAGGGACTTCCCTGGTGGCACAGTGGCTGGGACTACACACTCCCAGTGCAGGGAGCCCGGGGTTCCATCCCTGGTCAGGGAACTAGATCCCACAGGCATGCCACAACTGGAACTTCGTGTGCCGCAACTGAGGAGCCCACGTGCCGTAACTAAGACCCGGCACAACCAAATAAACAAAACAAAAAACCCCAAAACTGCACCCCTCCACCCCCATTCTTGGAGTTCATGACTCTCCTTCCCTCCTTGTTTCTCCGCGGCATTCATACTGTGATATATCATGAATTTCACTCATGTATCCGCCGATCATTTGTCCCCGCATACTAGGAAGTCAGCTCCATTTTAGGGTCTCTGCTATTTCCTGGTGCCTATCAGCATTTCAATATGTCAGGCCGCTTTCAATTTCGAAACAGCCAGACAGCCGCTCATCTCCTTGCGTCCTTCCTCCCCCCGCCCCCCCTCCCCAGCACCGCCTCTCTCTCTGATGCTTCTCGGCCACTTCTCTTCTGCCCACTCTGCTCGGTCACATCCCCCTCACACCTCTGGAACCATCGACCTTGGTCCTGGGCCATTTGACATCCGCTCAGAATGAATTAAAAAAAAAAAAAAAAAAAAGCTGAGTCATGTATACAGTGCCGTCTGTGATTTATCAGCAAAGGGGGTTGATGGATGAGTCAGCTCTTCATCTAGACCAGGCATCCTCAACGTCAGCGCTTAGTAACGTCTGGGGCTCAGTCATTCTCTTGAAGGGCTGTCCTGGGCACTGTGGGATGTTGAGCTGCATCCTGGCCCCCACCCACTCAATGCCAGGAGCACTTTTCCACGCAGTCGTGACAACAGAAATGTCCCCAGATGTCGCCATGTGTCCTCTGGGGGGATAGAGTTGTCCCTGGTGCAGGTGCACTGTTCTTGGCTCGGGGGTGGGGCGGGTCCCAACGTGGACACCAGTGGGGAACAGGCAGTAGGCCTAGCTGAGGGGCAGAGAAAGCGTTCTCGGCCCCCTGGACTGGACGTGAGGCTATGCTTTTTCCAAGTCTGAATGTGATGTAAATTGAGCGCCTGGGGATTTAAATTTGGGGGTTTGGGACACTCTCCGTGGTGTCTTTGTTCTGTGTCCTTGGGAAAGACCTTTTCTCTGTGTGTGTTTTCTTTCTTTCTTTTAAATTTTTATTGGAGTAGAGTTGATTTACAATGTTGTGTTAGTTTCAGGTGTACAGCAAAGTGAATCAGTTATACATATACATATATCCACTCTTTTTAAGATTCTTTCCCCATATAGGTCATTACAAAGTGTTGAGTAGAGTTCCCTGTGCTACACAGTAGGTCCTGATTAGTTACCTATTTTATATATAGTAGTGTGTCTATGTCAATCCCAGTATCCCAATTTATCCCTCCCCGCCTTTCCCCCCTGATAACCATAAGATTGTTTTCTACATCTGTGACTCTATTTCTGTTTTGTAAATAAGTTCATTTGTACCATTTTTTTAGATTCCATGTATAAGTGATATGATGTGGTATTTGTCCTTCTCTGTTTGACTTACTTCACTCAGTATGACAATCTCTGGGTCCATCCATGTTGCTGCAGATGGCATTATTTCATTCTTTTTTATGGCTGAGTAATAGTCCATTATATATATATGTACCACATCTTTATCCATTCCTCTGTTGACGGACCTTTAGGTTGCTTCCATGTCCTGGCTATTGTAAGCGGTGCTGCAATGAATATTGGGGTGCATGTGTCTTTTCAAATTATGGTTTTCTCCAGGTATATGCTCAGGAGTGGAATTGCTGGATCATATGGTAGCTCTCTTTTTAGTTTTTAAGGAACGTCCATACTGTTCTCCATAGTGGCTGTACCAATTTACATTCCCACCAACAGTGTGGGAGGGTTCCCTTCTTCTCCACACCTTCTCCAGCATTTATTGTTGTAGATTTTTTGATGATGGCCATTCTGACTGGTGTGAGGTGATACTTCATTGTAGTTTTGATTTGCATTTCTCTAGTAATTAGTGATGTTGAGCATCTTTTCATGTGCTTTTTGGCCATCTGTATGTTTTCTTTGGAGAAATGTCTATTTAGATCTTCCACCCATTTTTTTGATTGGATTGTTGGGTTTTTTTTTGATATTGAGCTGCATGAGCTGTTTGTATATTTTGGAGATTAATCCCTTGTGGGTTGCTTCGTTGGCAAATATTTTCTCCCATTCTGTGGGTTGTCTTTTCGTTTTGTTTATGGTTTCCTTTGCTGTGCAAAAGCTTTTGAGTTTCATTAGGTCCCATTTGTTTATTTTTGTTTTTATTTTCATTACTCTAAGAAGTGGGTCAAAAAATATCTTGCTGCAATTTATGTCAAAGAGTGTTCTGCCTGTGGTTTCCTCTAAGAGTTTTATAGTGTGCGGCCTTACATTTAGGTTTTTAATCCATTTTGAGTTTATATTATTTTATTTTTTTAAGGGATTGGGTTTTTTTGTTTGTTTGTTTTAATTTAGTTAGTTAGTTTTGGCTGGGTTGAATCTTTGTTGCTGTGCGCGGGCTTTCTCTAGTTGTGGCGAGTGGGGGCTACTCTTCATTGCAGTGGGCGGGTTTCTCATTGCAGTGGCTTCTCTTGTTGTGGAGCATGGGCTCCAGGTGTGTGGGCTTCAGTAGTGTGCCACGTGGGCTCAGCAGTTGTGGCTCATGGGCTCTCTAGAGCTCAGGCTCCGTAGTTTTGGCACACAGGCTTAGCTGCTCCGCGGCATGTGGGATCTTCCCGGACCAGGGCTCGAACCCATGTCCCCTGCATTGGCAGGCATATCCTTAACCACTGTGCCACCAGGGAAGTCCCTAATTTCATTCTTTTACATGTAGCTGTCCAGTTTTCCCAGCACCACTTATTGAAGAGACTGTCTTTTCTCCATTGTATAGTCTTACCTCCTTTGTCATAGATTAGTTGACCATAGGTGTGTGGGTTTATCTCTGGGCTTTCTATCCTGTTCCACTGATATCTATTTCAGTTTTTGTGCTAGTACCATACTGTTTTGATGATTGTAGCTTTGTAGTATAGTCTGAAGTCAGGGAGCCTGATTCCTCCAGCTCCATTTTTCTTTCTCAAGATTGCTTTGGCTATTTGGGGTCTCTTGTGTTTCTATACAAATTGTCAAATTTTTTGTTCTAATTCTGTGAAAAATGCCATTGGTAATTTGACAGAGATTGCATTGACTCTGTAGATTGCTTTGAGTATTATAGTCATTTTGATAATATTGATTCTTCCAGTCCAAGAACATGGTGTATATCTGTCCATCTGTTTGTGTCATCCTTGATTTCTTTCATGAGTATCTTATAGTTTTCTGAGTACAGGTCTTTTGTCTCATTAGGTAGATTTATTCCTAGGTATTTTATTTTATTTTATTTTATTTTTTTTAAATAAATTTATTTATTCATTTATTTATTTTTGGCTGTGTTGGGTCTTCGTTTCTGTGCGAGGGCTTTCTCTAGTTGTGGCAAGCGGGGGCCACTCTTCATCGCGGTGCGCGGGCCTCTCACTGTCGCGGCCTCTCTTGTTGCGGAGCACAGGCTCCAGACGCGCAGAGCTCAGTATTTGTAGCTCACGGGCCCAGCTGCTCCGTGGCATGTGGGATCTTCCCAGACCAGGGCTTGAACCCGTGTCTCCTGCATTGGCAGGCAGACTCTCAACCACTGCGCCACCAGGGAAGCCCCGGTATTTTATTTTTTTGATGCGATTGTAAAAGGGATTGTTTCCTTAATTTCTCTGATACTTCATTGTTAGTGTATAGGAATGAAACATTTCTGTGTATTAATTTCATATCCTGCAACTTTACTGAATTCATTGATGAGCTCTAGTAGTTTTCTGGTAGCATCTTTAGGATTTTCTATGTATAGTATCATGTCAGCTGCAAACAGTGACAGTTTTACTTCTTCTTTTCCAATTTGGATTCCTTTTATTTCTTTTTCTTCTCTGATTGCTGTGGCTAGGACTTCCAAAACTATGTCGAATAAAAGTGGTGAGAGTGGACATCCTTGTTCCTGTTTTTTTTTTTTTAAGCATTTTAAAATAGATATATTTATTTAATTAATTTATTTTTGGCTGTGTTGGGTCTTTGTTCCTGCACACGGGCTTTCTCTAGTTGTGGCGAGCGGGGGCTACTCTTCATTGTGGTGCGCAGGCTCCTCATTGTGGTGGCTTCTCTTGTTGCGGAGCATGGGCTCTAGGCATGCGGGCTTCAGTAGTTGTGGCACATGGCTCAGTAGTTGTGGCTCATGGGCTCTAGAGGTCAGGCTCAGTAGCTGTGGTGCACGGGCTTAGTTGCTCCGCGGCATGTGGGATCTTCTCAGACCAGGGCTCAAACCCGTGTCCCCTGTATTGGCAGGTGGATTCTTAACCACTGTGCTACCAGAGAAGCCCTGTGCCTGTTTTCTTATCGACAGTATTGGAAGGAAATATTGCTGGCCCCATTCATACATTGATTCATTCATTCAACAAGTATTTGTTAGGTACCTGCTGTGTGGTTCCACAAACCCTCTGATGCCCAAGGTGACTGGAAGGCAGACATATGTGGAAGGTTTAACACACAGGAGAAGGTCACCCAGTGGCCAATTCTGTTGTGGGGGGACATGGAGAGACAGACTGGGATAGAGAACCGGGGTGGTCATGGAGGGCTCCCTGAGGTTGCACCATTGTACCTGGGGGCTAAGGATGAGCTTCAGGTCACCCAGGCTAAGATCTGGGGTAAGGTGCTCCAAGCAGAGGGAACAGTGCATGCAAAGATCCTGAAGTGGGAACCAGCTTGGCATTTTTCAAGAAATGGAGAGAAGAGGAAAGAACCTCCAAAGGGCTTAGCAGCAGTGTTAGGCATAGATCTGGCCCTTGGTCATGGTTAACTCATCATAGTAATAATGCAACCTGTATCAGTTAGCTATTGCTGTGGAACAAATTACCCCAGAACTTCGTGGCTTCAAAACAACAAACATTTATTATCTCATATAGTTTCTGAACATCAGGAATCTGGTGGCAGATGAGCTGGGTGGCTCTGGCTCTAGGTCTCTGATGAGGCTGCAGTTAGGCTGTCTTCCGGGGCTGCCTCATCTGAAGGTTTAACTGGGGCTGGAGCCTGAGATTGGCGCCCCCATGTGGCTGGAGGTGGGGAGCCTCAGTTTCTCCCCTGGTGGGCCTTTCCAGAGGACCACTCACATCACGGTTTACCCCCGACAGAGTGACAGAGAGAGTGACTAAGAAGGAAGCCAGTGTCTTTTATAACCTAATGTCACAGGTGACAGCCTATCACTTCTGCCATATTCTATCAATCTCACAGAACTCTGGGACAACATTGGAAGGACCACCCAAGGCTTGAATACCAGGATGTGGGGTCACTGGGGGCCATCTAGGAGGCTGACCCTTCCTGAATGACTTCCAGTCATTGGGCTCAGAGCTTTCCATACGTTAACGCAACTCAGCTCCCTGAAACACTCCCATAAGTGGGCTTATTATCATCCTAATAGGTAGTATAGTCTTGTAGTTACGCACATAACCTCAGCCTCTAGAGCCAGACAGCTTGGGCTCAAATCCCAGCTCTGGGAATTCCCTGGTGGTCCAGTGGTTAGGACTCCATGCTTCCACTGCAGGGGGTGCAGGTTTGATCCCTGGTTGGGGAACTAAGATCCCACATGCCTTTTGGACAAAACAAACAAATCCCAGAGCTATCACCGGCTGTGTGACTTGGGGCAAATGACTTCACTTCTCTGGCTCACCTTCTTCCTCTGTGAATGGGGAAAATAGTAGCAGCTACCCGCTGGGTGACACCAGGCAGGTGCCTCCGCTGTCCTCTTGCAGAGGAGGAGAGGGAAGGTGGGGGAGGTGAGAAGTCTTGCCCAAGGTCAAGGTCTGGTGATAGGTCTGGTGGGTTTTGAAGGCATGGGGGGGGGTGTTGTCTGGGCCGCCTCAGGGCCCCCTTTCTGGTGATAACCATGTCTTTCTGCTTCACAGGTCTGCTCTGCAGCCCCCAGGGGACCTAGTACCCATGAGCAGGTAGGGACACCGGGCCTGCAGCGCAGGGGGGCGGCGTGTGGAACATGACTCCATCACCCAGTGCTTCTCCCGCCACCGGAGGCCACACCCACCTGTGCCCATGGCCAGCACAGGGCCGTCGCTTTCTGGCGCCTTTGACATTCTAGGCGCGGTGGGCCAGGATAAGCTCTTGTATCTTAAGCACAAGCTGAAGACCCTGCGGCCAGGCTGCCGAGGGGCGGACCTCCTGCATGCCCTGGTGCTCCTAAAGCTGGGCCAGGAGACCGAGGCCAGGATCTCCCTGGAAGCACTGAAGACGGACGCTGTGGCGAAGCTGGTGGCCCGCCAGTGGGCTGGTGTGGACAGCACTGAGGCCCCAGAGGAGCCCCCAGACGTGTCCCTGGCCGTTGCCAGGGTGTACCACCTTCTTGCCGAGGAGAGGCTGTGTCCAGCGCCAATGCGGGAGGAGGCCTACCGCGCAGCCGTCCGTGCTTTCAGGTCCAGGGACGACCCCCAGCTGGGGGAGCTCCAGGAAGAGGCACGAGACCGGTGCGGATGGGACGTCCTTAGGGACCTGGAGGCCATCCAAACTCTCCACTCCGATCTGGGGTGCCTCCTGCCGTCCTCGGCATCACCCTCCGGGACCCGCAGCGATCCGCGGCCCATCGAGGACCTTTCGGACTGGAGCAGAGGGCATTCCCTGAGATCCACCGGCAGCCCGGCCTCCCTGGCCAGCAACTTGGAAATTAGCCAGTCGCCCACCATGGCCCTCCTCAGCAGTCACCACAGCCCCCACGGGCCCAGCAAGCTGTGTGACAAGCCCCGGGCCAGCCCGGTGCCCGAGCCTGCCCCTATGGGCTGCCAGGAGCCCGAGGAGATGAGCTGGCCCCCATCAGTGGAGGCTGCCAGGCCCCCGGTGCGGCCAAACAGCCCAGCCCCCAGGCTTCCCGAGGTGGCCGCAGATGCATGCCCCGCCAGCCTGCACGACCCCCCGGAAGCTCCAAAAACCAGCAGTCACTACTCGGTGGAGTGCACGGATGTGCCAGCAGCTCCCAAATCTCTCCCCTCGCCTTCCAGAAACGCCTGCCCTGTCGCGGATCAGACGCCAATCCAACTTTCAGAGGAAGACACCACTTACCCGGCGGCTCAGCCACGCCCACCGACTCCATCGGCCCCCCAAACGTCCCCTCCTAAGGCTCACCCTACCGTCTCGAAGCCGGGGCCCTGTCCTCCTGAGCTGGAGTCGCCGGAGCAGAAGTTCTATAACTTTGTGGTGCTGCACGCTGGCGCCGACGAGCACATCGCGCTGCGCGTGCGCGAGAGGCTGGAGGCCCTGGGCGTGAGCGACGGCGCCACCTTCTGCGAAGATTTCCAGGTGCCAGGGCGCGGCGCGCTGCACTGCCTGCAGGATGCCTTAGACCACTCGGCCTTCACCATCCTGTTGCTCACCTCCAACTTCGACTGCCGGCTGAGCCAGCACCAGGCGAACCAGTCGCTAATGAGCAGCCTCACGCGGCACGGGTGGCAGGATTGCGTGATCCCCTTCCTGCCCTTGGAGAGTTCCCTGACCCAGCTCAGCCCCAGCACGTCCAGCCTGCTCACCGCCCTGGTGTGGCTGGACGAGCACTCCCCGATCTTTGCCAAGAAGGTGGCTAACACCTTCAAGTCCCAGAAGCTGCGGGCCCGCAAGGCCAAGTGGAGGAAGGAACAGGATGTCCGGGCCCTGCAGGAGCACAGCCAACACCTGGAGGGTGAGCGGCAGCAGGCAGCGGCGTGGAGTGCCGCGCAGTCAGCTTACTTCCATAACTACCTGTCCTACCAGAGGCAGATGGAGAAGCTCCAGGTAGCTTTCGGGAGCTACATGCCATTTGAGACTCGGCAGCCTTCTGTGCTTCAGGCGCCCTTTGGGGGACCGGGGCCCCTCGGAGCCCCACCACCAGCCTTTCCCACCCGGCCGGGCCATCAGCCGCCGCCCCTGCCTCCTTGGCTGGCGGGCATGCCCCCACCGGCTTTCCCGCAGCCCCCGGTGGCTTTCCCGCAGCCCCAGGCCTTCCCGCAGCCCCCGGACTTCCCACAGACTTCACCCGTGCACCCTCAGAGCCCTGGGCTGCAGCCCCTCATCATACATCATGCACACATGGTACAACTGGGACTCAACAACCATATGTGGAACCAGAGAGGGACGCAGGCGCCCGAGGACAAGACGCCAGAAACGGAATGACCAAGTGAGTGGACCTGATGACCTCGGCCTTGATACCCCATTTCCAGGGGTCAGTGGAACATGGGGTCATTTGCTACTTTCAGGACACTGCCGGGAAAATTGACCCCATGACTTTCTGGCCCTCCAGGTAGCCAGAATTGGATTTGTTTACAAATTCTCAGTCAATCCCTCCCTCTCTCTGGACCTTGGTGGTGGGGAATGGGTTGGGGGTATGGGTATGGTGGTGTGTTTTTTTTTGTTGTTGTTGTACGCGGGCCTCTCACTGTTGTGGCCTCTCCCGTTGCGGAGCGCAGGCTCGTGACGCGCAGGCTCAGCGGCCATGACTCACGGGCCTAACCGCTCCGCGGCATGTGGGATCTTCCCGGACCGGGGCACGAACCCGTGTCCCCTGCATCGGCAGGCGGACTCTCAACCACTGCGCCACCAGGGAAGCCCCATGGGTATGGTGTTTTAATTGTAATAAATATTTATTGAATGCTTTGACAGCGCCATTGTCCTCTGGGAGACCTCTGCCTGGCCATCTGTCAGGATAAAAACGTAGCTGCTATTGCCATAAAAGGGACAGGAGCCAAAAAGTTGCGCACGTTTGCTTTCATTTCATTGGTTAGGATATAGTCACATGGATCATCTCCGGCTGCAAAGGAAGCTGGGAAATGTAGTCCTCTGATGGGTCACGTGCTTTGCCACAAGTGTTGGTTCTAATGCCAGAGAAGGTGGAGAGAAAAGACATTGTGAGTACATTTAGCTGTTTCTGTTGCAGCCCTTTTTGGGGGAAGCGGGGGTCTGCTTTGATGCTCCCACCAAGGCTGGGCTCTGATCACACTGTGTAATCTTCAGCAAGTGCCTTCACCTCTCTGAGCCTCTGCTTTCTTATCTGAGAAATGGGTTTATGAGGCCATTGTTCCAAGGTCATCAGCAGATCGTGTGCGATAACAGTGAAATACCAGGGACAGTGTAAGTGCTCATTAACTTTGTGCCCGGTATGAAGGGGATTAATCTTTTTCAGGGTCTCAGACCTTTTGAGAATGAGAATAGAATTAATATTTGTTGAGCACTCACCGTTTATCCGTCTTGGAGGCTTTAAATCTAAACCTTTTTTTTTTTTTTTAATTTTTGGACTCACTGCACGGTATGCGGAATCTCCCTGACCAGGGATCTTCCCGACCAGGGAATCGAACCCGCGCCTCCTGCAGTGGAAGCGCAGTCTTAACCACTGGACCATCTAAACGTATTTTAATCCTCAAAAATGACCCTCCCCCCCAACGGTAGAAGCTTCTGTTGCTGGTCCCCATTTTACAGATGGGGAAAACCGAGGCAGAGAGAGGTGAATTCTGGTCCCCAAAGTAACACAGATGGGAAGTGGGGAGATTGCAATGAAGTAGTCGTATTTCCAAGGGAGGGAATGAAAGCCAGCCCAGGAAGGGCTATGTGGGCCAGGTGATCCGGGAAGCTGCAGGCCTCCTCTCACCCAACAGCGTGATTTGAACACTGACTTAGCATGCCCTTTCCTCCTCCACCAGCCACCCCAAAGGGCGGGCCTGGTGTGAGTCAGCCAGACTGTCACGCACCACTTACTATTTTAGTCGCTGACTCAGATTTTGTCGAAGGTCTGCTTCCGGCTTCCCTACCATGACATGAAACTTGGGGAGATTGGATTCTCCGGGTGGGGTTGTGGAAACAGTTTCTTTTCTTTTCTTTTTGGCCGCTCTGGTGTGGCTTGCGGATCTTATTTCCCCGACCAGGGAACGAACCTGGGCCACAGCAGTGAAAACGCCAAGTCTCAACCATTCGACCACCAGGGAATTCCCAAACAGACGGCTTCGGATCACTAAGGCTAGAGTCAGCTGCAGTTAACAGGCCATTTTTGCAGTTGACCAATATTTATTGAGCTCCTACTGTTTGCCAGGATTGTCCCAGACACTGGGGTGCAGTGGGCGCGAAGACAGATGTGAACCATCCCCTGCTCTCTTTTCAATCGCAGGTAGAGGTGGAGGGAAGGGAGTGGTGAATGAATCATCAAATGAGGAAGCAAGATAATTTCAGAAACTGAGGAGACTTCAGAAGAAATAAACTGGGCATGCACGGTGATGGGGGTGCCTCAGGAGGAAGAACTTTGGCCCAGGTGGCCAGGAAGGCCTCTCTGAGGAGGTGGCATTAGAGCCAAGACCTGGAAGAAAAGCTTGGGAAGGAAGGGTTAGATCTTCTGGGCAGAGGAAACAGGCAGTGCAAAGGCCCTGGGGCAGGACCATGCCTGCGTTGTTGCATGAACAGCAAAGATGGGCAGAGTGAGTGAGGAGGAGAGAGGGTGGTGAGGACCGGGAGGGGGAGGGGACGGGGCAGGTCGTGCAGGGCCTTGTGGGTCTCAGGGAGGACTTGGGCTTTTACCCCCAGGGAGGTGGGACCATGGAGGGCTGTGGGCAGAGGAGGGGCGGGGCCTGACTCAGGTGTTCATGGGCGACCTCTGGCCGGGGCGGGGAGGGCAGACTGGGGAGCAAGGGTGGAAGCTGGGAGCCCAGAGGGGACTGGTCCAGGCCAGTGAGGATGGGGGCTGGACCGGGTAGAGGCAGAGGAGGGAGAAGTGGGCCCATTCAGAATGTGAGCCCCTATTTCATCCCTGAGATGTTGTGAGTCGCAAGTCACAGCCCTTTTCCGGGCCTCATCTTTCTCACCTGTACCATGGACATAGTGACCTCCAGTCTGGAACTCCCGTACCTACATGTCCCTGTGTCAACCCAGTATATTTATCTATTTTTATACATTTATTTATTTATTTATCTTAAATGTTTGGCTGCATTGGGTCTTCGTTGCCGCGCATGGGCTTTCTCTAGTTGCGCCAAGCGGGGGCTACTCTTCATTGCGGTGCACAGGCTTCTCATTGCGGTGGCTTCTCTTGTTGCAGAGCATAGGCTCTAGGCGTTCAGTAGTTGTGGCTCGTGAGCTCTAGAGCACAGGCTCAGTAATTGTGGCGCACGGGCTTAGTTGCTCTGTGGCATGTGGGATCTTCCTGGACCAGGGTTCAAACCCGTGTCCCCTGCATTGGCAGGCGTATTCTTTCTTAACCACTGTACCACCAGAGAAGTCCCCAACCCCGTATATTTAAAGGATGATCATTTTGAAATCCCTGGGCTAAGGTCTTTACGTGCTGGATGAACACACTTAATCCTCTCAACAGCCCCAGGAGCTAGAAAAAATGTTCCCAATTTACAGATGAGGAAACTGAGGCCAGGAGGGCTGACATCATTTATCCAAGGTCACACAGCTTATAAGTAGCCTTCTGGGGCAGGAGAAGGAGCCAGGCATCTCTCTACTGGATTCTAGCCCATATGGAGACTCTCCAGCCTGTTAATTTATGACCTCCGTTTTTTATTTTTATTTTATTTTATTTTTTGGCTGTCCTGCACAGCATGTGGGATCTTAGTTCCCCAACCAGGGATCGAACCGGTGCCCCCTGCACTGGAAGTGCAGAGTCTTAACCACTGGACTGCCGGGGAAGTCCCTAGATTTTTAAAATTCTTTGAAATATTCCTGTTCATTTTGTTACTTGTTAATTTGTGGCTTCTCCACTACAGCCTGCCCACCCTGAGAGAGCTGGGGGCCCACGTGTCTTGGTCACTGCAGTATTTTCAGAACCCAGCACAGGATGTGGCACACAATAACTGTTCAGTAAAGTAAATCCTTCTGACAAACAATTAGTGAGCACCTACTGTGTGCAGAACATGCTGGGTGCCCTGGACACAGACCTGGTCCCTGCCCCCATGGAGCTCACTGGGCAGTGAGTGGAGAGGACATGGAGTCCTCCATCCATTTAGCCAACCAACATTTATTGAGCTCCTACTGTGTGCAGGCCCTTGGGCACAGGGATGACTGAGTAGTCACCCTCTCAGGTGACCTGAGACACCCCCATTCTGTCCTCTCAGGGCTCACTGTCCAGTGCCAGAGACAGAGTTATGGGGAGATCAGGACTGTGATGAAGTGTAGAGGGCTGTGGAGGCCCAAAGGGGACCCTTGACCAGCCTTGGGGGAATTAAGAGAATCTTCTGGAAGGAGGAAGTAAGCTGACACCAGAGGCCTAAGTTGGAATGAGCCATTGGTGGGGAAAAGTGTCCCTGGGGATGGGCACAGCATGGGCAAAGGCCTGGAGGGGAGACCACGTAGGGAAGGGCAACTTCACACACGGCCACAATTCCTGCTGCCCCAGCGCCCCCTGGTGGCAGCTACCACCTCGGAGGCCAGCCTACCCCACATGGCCCCTTGGGCCTGGGGTATTTCCTGGAGAAGTCCCATGCCCCGTCTTGGCCAAACAGCCTTAAAGAAAAATAGGGGGAAATTTTTTGAAAAGTTTCCCCTTTTTTCTTTATATATTTTAGATTGTGACTTTTTTTTTCTTGGCTACGAGGCATGGCACGTGGGATCTTAATTCCCTGACCAGGGGTGGAACCCAGGCCCTTGGCAATGGGAGCACAGAGTTCCTACCACTAGACCACCAAGGAATGCCCTAAAATCCGTTTTAAATGGCACTTCTCCAATCCTCTCCTCTGCTCTGACTTACGTTATATAAGATAATAATAATAACAAGCACAAACACTTCGATAAAACTTACTATGGGCCAAGGATTGCTCTAAGAGCTTTAGTGTAATCCTTGCTCTAAGAGCTTTAGTGCAATCCTTACCACATCCTTACAATACCCTTAAGAGGTGGATTTCATTATTCCCATTTTACATATGAGGAAACAGGCTCAGAGAGGTTAAGTAATCTGGCCAAGGTCACACAGCCTATAAGGAACAGAGATTCTAATGAAAAATATAACGTGAATTTTTTTTTGTTATGAGAATTATGTTATTTTTTAAGTGTACACTTCAGTGGTTTTTAGTATATCTCACTATATTGTGCAATCATTACCGCTATGTAATTCCAGAACATTCTCATCACTCCAAAAAGAAGCCAAGTCCCCATTAGCAGTCCCTGGGCATTCCCCTCCTCAGCCCCTGGCAATCACAAATCTGCTTTCTGTCTCTGTGGATTTGCCCATTCTGGACGTTTCATATAAATGGGATCACACACTATGTGGCCTTTGGCGTCTGGCTTCTTTTATTCAGCAGAACATAAACTTGCATTCCTAGGCCACTCCCATTATCGGGAGCACTGGTCACCACTCCGTGTGTCTTCATTCTTTTTCATGGCTGCATAGTATCCCACCTCCAGAGAGCCCCTTCATAACCAGTATGAGAAACACCATTGGAACCTGCATTGCTAGAGCAGAGGGGTGCCTAGGGGTCAGTTAGGCAATCCACTGCAAAGCAGAACAAAACTATGAGAAATCCTACTTTTATTTTCTGGTTGTACCATATATACCTGGTGTGCCCAGGCTCTCGGGTCAGTGAGATTATCAATCAACAAACACACGTCTGGGCAGAGTTGTTTGCCAGGGTGCTGGTGTGGAGGTTTGCAGATGGCCCGCGATGAGGCAGTGAGCGTCTGTTTATTCTCTTTCTTCTAGAAGCATCTGCGTCCTACCAGGGCCTGGCGCTTGTGCTGGGCCTTTGCCAGGGGTCGTTGTGACACTGGAGCTCAAGGTTACCCTGACCGAGACCCCAGCCAGGCAGGGCCTCGGGAAACTGAAAGTCCAGTGGAGCCGGAAGGAGGAAGTTTCTGCAAGCTCTGCAGCCGACACCCACCTCCACCCCCTACTCCTCTGCCCATGCTAATAAAGGGCCTTCTGAAAGGTAGGGTCAGCCCTGAGAAGGGCCAGTGTGGGATTTTTCCTGCAGTGTTTGCTCCAGTATCAGCCCTCTTTCCTCCCCAGGCTGCAGAAACTGTCCTGGTCAAGGTCATGGGTACCTTTGAGTTGTTAAGTCCGGAGGTCACTTCTCTGTCCTCCTCCCCCTCTCGGAGGCGTCTGACCGGGCCAGTCGGCCTCCTTCTAAGAACTGCATTGTCACATGGTCCCCGGGCCCCATACTCCTCCTCCCCCCCCGCCTCGCTCTCCCTCCCACCCACTTACCCACCCACCCACCCACCTCTCCCGGACCCCCTCGGGCTTCTCCCCTCCCCCACCCCACCCCTTCCTGGCGGCCTCGTCTATGCCCTCAGCCCTGTCTCCAGCTCGGACCTCCTCTGAGCTCCAGACTCAGGGTGCAGCTGCCCGTCTACGTCTCCACTTGGGGGGTTCACGGGGGTCTCACACTCAACACCGCCACGTGGTGTCTGGCCATCCTCGCTAACCTGCTCCTCCCACGTCTCATCTTTGCTGACGGAAGCTCCGTACTGGCAGTTGCTCGGCGAGAACCTGGGAGTCACCCTAGACTGACCTGTCAGCCGGTCCTCCTGCTTCTGCTTTCAAAAAACTGTGCAGAATCCACCCACTTCTCTCCCCTCCTCTCCCCCCACCTGGACCAGCGCTGTCACCTGCACCCTGGTCCCTGGGCTCCCCTCCTCGTCCCCACAGCCTGTCCTCCCTGAAGCAGCCACCAGAGGGAGACCGTGAGCATCTGAGTCAGGCCCCGCCCCCTCCTCTGCCCAAGGCCCTCCAGGGCTCCCACCTCTTTTTTTTTTTTTTTTGCGGTACGCGGGCCTCTCACTGTTGTGGCCTCTCCCGTTGCGGAGCACAGGCTCCGGACGCGCAGGCTCAGCGGCCATGGCTCACGGGCCCAGCCGCTCATGCGGCATGTGGGATCTTCCCGGACCAGGGCATGAACCCGTGTCCCCTGCATCGGCAGGCGGACTCTCAACCACTGCGCCACCAGGGAAGCCCGCTTCCACCTCTTTTGGGGTAAAAGCCCAAGTCATCCCTGTGGCCCACAAGGCCCTGCACGACCTGCCCCGTCCCCTCCCTGCCCTCGCCTCCTCCCTCTCTCCCCCTCGCTCACTCTGCTCCAGACACATGGGCCTCCTCGCTGTTCTTCCAACACTCCAGGCATGGTTCTGCCTCAGGGCCTTTGCACGTGCTGCGCCCGCTGCATGGTGTCTTTCCTCCAGATTCCTCCATAGCTCCCTCTCTCACTTCCTCCAGATCTTTGCTCAAATGTCATTCTCTCAAGGGAGGCTTCTTTGAGCCTCCATTTAAAATTCATTTACAGTAGCACCCACCAATCCCCCTGACTCTGCTTTATTTTTTTATTTTTTTTAAGATTCATTTATTTGTTTCATTGGTTGGTTGTTCTGGGTCTTAATTGGGGCACGTGGGTTCCTTTGTTATGGCAGGTGGGCTCCTTAGTTGCAGCATGCAAACTCTTAGTTGTGGCATGCATGTAGGATCTAGTTCCTTGACCAGGGATCGAACCCAGGCCCCCTGCATTGGGACTGCGGAGTCTTATCCACTGCGCCGCCAGGGAAGTCCTGCTCTATTGTTTCATAACACTTAGCACTTTTGGACAAATATAAGTCACTTATTCATTGCACACTTTGTCATTGGCCTTCTTCGCGAGGACACGAATTTTGTCTGACTTCACTGCTGGATCTTGGGACTGGCACACAGTAGGCGCTCAATAAATGAACAGGCATACCTTGTTGTATTGTGTGTCACTTTATTGCCCTCTGCAGATACTGCATTTTTTCCATATTGAAGGTCTGTGGCAACTCTGTGTCAAGCAAGTCTATCGGCGCCATTTTTCCAAGAGCATTTGCTGCCTTCGTATCTCTGTGTCACACTTTGGTAATCCTTGCAAAATTTCAAACATTGTCATTGTGAGTATATTTGCTACGATGATCTGTGATCAGTGATCTTTGACATTACTATTGTAATTGTTTTGGGACACCATGTAAGATGGTGAACTTAATGGATAAATGTGGTGTGTTCTGACCGCCTCACCCACTGGGTGTTCCCCCATCTCTCCCCATCTCCTTGAGCCTCCTTATCCCCTGAGACACAACCATACTGAAATTAGATCAGTTAGTAACCCTACAATGGCCTCAGGTATTCCAGTGAAAGGAGGAATCACACATCTCTTTAAATCAAAAGCTAGAAATGAGGGACTTCCCTGGTAGCGCAGTGGTTAAGAATCTGCCTGCCAAATGCACGGGACATGGGTTCGATCCCTGGTCCGGGAAGATCCCACATGCCGCGGAGCAACTAAGCCCATGCGCCACAACTACTGAGCTCGCGAGCCACAACTACTGAAGCCCGTGTGCCTAGGGCCCGCGCACCGCAGTGAAGAGTAGCCCCCGCTCGCCACAACTAGAGAAAGCCCGCGGGCAGCAATGAAGACCCAAAATAAATAAATAAATAAAATTTTAAAAAGAGCTAGAAATGATTAATCTTAGTGAGGAAGGCATGTCGAAAGCTGAGACAGGCCAACAGCTGGGCCTCTTGCTACAAATAATTAGCCAAGCCGTGAATGTAAAGGAAACGTTCTTGAAGGAAATTAAAAGTGCTACTCCAGTGAACACATGAATGATAACAGAGTGAAAGAGCCTCCCTGCTGATAGGGTAGAAGTTTTCGTGGTCTGGATAGAAGATCAAACCAGCCAGAACATTCCGTTAAGTCAAAGCCTCATCCAGCGCAAGGCCCTAACTCTCTTCAGTCCTTTGAAGGCTGAGAGAGGTGAGGAAGCTGCAGAAGAAAAGTGTGAGGCCAGCCGAGCTGTGTTCATGAGGTTTAAGGAAAGAAGCCGTTTCCATGACATCAAAGTACAAGGGGAAGCAGCGAGTGCTGGTGTAGAAACCGCAGCAAGTTCTCCAGAAGATCTAGTTAAGACCATTCAGGAAGGTGGCTACACTAAGCAGATGTTCAGTGTGGATAAAACAGACTTCTATTATTGGAAGAAGATGTCATCTAGGACTTTCATAGCTAGACAGGAGAAGTCAATGCCTGGCTTCCAAGCTTCAAAGGTCAGGCTGGCTCTCTTGTTAGGGGCTAATGCAGCTGGTGACTTTCAGTTGAAGCCAATGCTCATTTACCATTCCCCAAATCCTAGGGCCCTTCAGAATTATGCTCAATCTACTCTACCTGTGCTCTGTAAATAGAACAACAAAGCCTGGATGACAGGATATCTGTTGACAACGTGGTTTACTAAATATTTTAAGCCCACTGTTGAGACCTACTGAAATGCAGCAGGACCCTGTGGTCCCTTCCCTCCCCCAGCCACTCCCCGCCATGTCCTCAGCCTGCCTTTGTCTGTGGAAAAACTTTAGCCAAAGAATAAGCTTATTCAGAACAGTGAGAAAATGCAGAAACAAAGGAAAACAGTCCAACAAGACTAACTAATAATAGTCATTAAGCATAGTTAAGGACTTTTAGTTCCTTCTCAAGGGCTGTAGATAATATTTTGAACCCTATCCTGTGAGCTGTCTTGTAGATACTGAAACGTCCACCAGGTGGAAGAAGTTAACTACATGACGACCAGACTGTGGCCATGACATAAGCTGCCACAGTTCCAAGAATTGGCCTCAAGGAAATGGGAACAAACCGGCCCTGGAACTGAAGGTTAATTGTACTTAAAATAATCAAGATGATGGTAATCAGAGCACCGCATGACCAATTTCAAGATGCCTGTCAGGGCTGCCTGTGCCGTTTCTGCATCGAGCCCCCTCCCTCCATCTATAAAAGCTCTTGCCCACTGATTGTCAGTGGGGGGCGGGTTGGCCTTTGGACAGTTGCCCCCACCCACCCCCGCACCGTGGTTGCCAGTATCCGAAATAAAGCAAACTTTCCTTTCCACCAAACGTGCCTCTTTATTGGCTTTTGAGCTGCAAGCAGCCAGACCCCACTTTTGGTTACACTACAGCTCAGAGAAAAGGGTTCCTTTCAAAATATTACTGCTCATTGACAATGCACCTGGTCACCCAAGAGCTCTGAGGGTGATGGACGATGAGGTTCATGTTGTTTTCATGCTTGCTAACTCAATATAGGGAGGAAACTTTGTACTCTATTACAAGTTAATCACTAAAGGGATGTTGCCTGTAAGCTGAAATTATACATAATGGCCCATCTCTGGGAAGCCGGTCTCCCATGTGCGTTAATTTAAAACACGTTAGTTCAGCTCGCAGGAAACCTCCTGACCAGGCCCACCTGTGAGCGGCTGCAGGCAGGAAGAAATTAACACAACCCAGAACCAGAACTTTACCCCCGCCCCTTCTAGTATAAAAGAACCCAGAATTCTAACTAGGGGAAGGTGGTTCTTTGGGACACTAGTCCACCATCTCCGTCTGCTGGCTTTCCGAGTAAAATCGCTATTCCCTTCCCCAACACCTCATCTCTTGATTTATTCGCCTGTCGTACAGCAAGCAGCACAAGCTTGGATTCGGTAACAAAACAACATCCATGCTGCAGCCCATGGAGCAAGGAGTCATTAACACTTTCATGTCTTATTCTTTAAGAAATTCATTTTTGGGAATTCCCTGAAGTCCAGTGGTTAGGACTCCGCACTTTCATTGCCCGCGGGTTTGATCCCTGGTCAGGAAACTAAGATCCCACAAGACGGGCGGCGCAGACAAAACAAAAGGAAAAAAAAAAAAAGTACATTTCGAAAGGCTATAGCTGCCATGGACGGTGATTCCTCTGATGGATCTGGGCAAAATCAACTGAAAACCTTCTGGAAAGGATTGACCATTCTAGATGCCATGAAGACCATTCGTGATTCATGGGAAGAGGTTAGAGTATCAACATCAACAGGAATTTGGGAGAAGTTGGTGCCAACCCTCATGGATGACTTTGAGGGGTTCAAAACTTCAGTGGAGGAAGTCACTGCAGACGCTGTGGAAACAGCAAGAGAGCTAGAATTAGAAGTGGAGTCTGAAGATGGGACAACTGCTGAAATCTCAGGATAAAACTTTCACAGGTGAGGAGTTGCTTCTTATGGATGAGCAAAGGGAGTGGTTTCTGGAGATGGAAGCTACCCCTGGCGAAGACGCTGTGACGATTGTTGCAATGACAACAAAGGATTTAGGATATGACAGAAACTTAGTTGATAAAGCAGCGGCAGGGTTTGAGGGGATTGACTTCAGTTTTGAAAGAAGTTCTGCTGCAGGTAAAATGCTATCAAATAGCACAGCACACTACAGAGAAATGGTTCATAAAAGGAAGAGTCAGGGGCTTCCCTGGTGGCGCAGTGGTTGGGAGTCCGCCTGCCGATGCAGGGGACGTGGGTTCGTGCCCTGGTCCGGGAAGATCCCACATGCCGCGGAGCGGCTGGGCCCGTGAGCCATGGCCGCTGAGCCTGCGCGTCCGGAGCCTGTGCTCTGCAGCGGGAGAGGCCACAGCAGTGAGAGGCCCGCGTACCGCAAAAAAAAAGGAAGAGTCAATTGACGCAGCAGAGTTCACTGTTGTCTTACTTCAAGAAGTCGCGGCAGCCGCCCCAGCCGTCAGCAACCATCACCCTGATCAGTCAGCAGCCATAGAGGCCAGACCCTCCACCAGCAAAAAGATTACGACTCGCTGAAGGCGCAGGTGATGATTAGCATTTTTTTAGCAAGAACGTGATTTGTTTTTTCTTTTTTTGTTTTGCGGTCCGCGGGCCTCTCACTGTTGTGGCCTCTCGCGTTGCGGAGCACAGGCTCCGGACGCGCAGGCTCAGCGGCCATGGCTCACGGGCCCAGCCGCTCATGCGGCATGTGGGATCTTCCCGGACCAGGGCACGAACCCACGTCCCCTGCATCGGCAGGCGGACTCTCAACCACTGCGCCACCAGGGAAGCCCAAGAACGTAATTTTAAATGAAGGTATGTACTTTTTTTTTTTCTTCGGTATGTGGGCCTCTCACTGTTGTGGCCTCTCCCGTTGCGGAGCACAGGCTCCGGACGCGCAGGCTCAGCGGCCATGGCTCACGGGCCTAGCCGCTCTGCGCATGTGGAATCCTCCCGGACCGGGGCACGAACTCCTGTCCCCTGTGTCGGCAAGCGGACTCTCAACCACTGCGCCACCAGGGAAGCCCAGGTATGTACATTTTTAAAAGACATAATGCTATGGCACACTTAGACTACAGTGTAGCGTAAACGTAATTTATATGCACTGGGAAACCCCAAAATTCATGTCACTCACTTTATTCCGATATTCACTTTATTGCCATGGACTCGACCTGAACCCACTGTATCTCTGAGGCCTGCCTGAACCTGAATTAATCGCATGAGTCTGTTTTTATCTTTAAAACAACCTCTTTTTAAAATTATTTATTTATTTTTATTGGAGTATGGTTGGTCTACAGTGTGTTATTTTCTGGTGTACAGCGAAGTGATTCAGTTATATATACGTATGTATATATATATATTTCACATTCTTTTCCATTATGGTTTATTACAGAATATTGAATCTAGTTCCCTGTGCTATACAGTAGGTCCTTGTTGGTTATCTATTTTATATCTGCTAATCCCAAACTCCTAATTTATCCCTCCCCCACTCCCTTTCCCCTTTGGTAATCATAAATTTGTTTTCTATGTCTGTGAGTCTGTTTCTGTTTTGTTAATAAGTTCATTTGTATCATTTTTTTTAGATTCCACATATAAGCAGTATCATATGATATTTGTCTTTCTCTGTTTGACTTACTTCACTCAGTATGACAATCTCTAGGTCCAACCATGTTGCTGCAAATGGCACTATTTCATTCTTTTTTCATGGCTGAGTAATATTCCATTGTGTGCATACATATATATAGATTTATTATTATTTATATATGACATCTTTATCCATTCATCTGTTGATGGATACTCAGGTTGCTTCCATGTCTTGACAATTGTAAATAGTGCTGCTATGAACATTGGGGTGCATGTGTCTTTTTGAATTAGAGTTTTCTCCATATATATGCCCAGGAGTGGGATTGCAGGATCATATGGTAGTTCTGTTTTTAGTTTTTTAATTAATTAATTAATTAATTTTTGGCTGCGTTGGGTCTTCATTGCTGTGTGTGGGCTTTCTCTATTTGGGGCGAGCAGGGGCTACTCTTCATTGCGGTGTGAGGGCTTCTCATTGTGCTGGCTTCTCTTGTTGCACAGCATGGTCTCTAGGTGTGCAGGCTTCCTTAGTTGTGGCACTTGGGCTCAGTAGTTGTGGCTCGCGGGCTCTAGAGCGCAGGCTCAGTAGTTGTGGTGCACGGGCTTAGTTGCTCCGCGGCATGTGGGATCTTCCTGGACCAGGGCTTTAACCCGTGTCCCCTGCATTGGCAGGCGGATTCTTAACCACTGCACCACCACGGAAGCCCTGTTTTTAGTTTTTTTAAGGAACCTCCATACACTCGTCTACAGTAGCTGCACCAATTTATATTCCCCCCAGCAGGGTAGGAGGGTTCCCTTTTCTCCACACCCTCTCCAGCATTTGTTATTTGTAGACTTTTTAATGATGGCCATTCTGAACAGTGTGGGGTGATACCTCGTAGTTTTGATTTGCATTACTCTAATAATTAGTGACGTTGAGCATCTTTTCATGTGCCTATTGACCATCTGTATGTGTTCTTTGGAGAAATGTTTATTTAGGTCTTCTGCGCATTTTTCACTTGGGCTCTTTGTTTTTTTGTTATTGAGTTGTATGAGCTGTTTGTATATTTTGGAAATTAAGCCCTTGTCATGGTTTGCAAATATTTTCTTGCAATCCCTATGTAGGTCGTGTTTTCGTTTTGTTTTGGTTTCCTTTGCTGTGCAAAACAACCTCTTGATTCCATGTTCCCTTCTTGCCTGTGGGTGAATGGTTCCATTCATTCATTCTGCCATCCATTCATTCATTTACTGAACAGTGTGTATTGACACCTACTGTATGCCAGGGACGGTTTCAAATCAGGGGACATACTGTTGATTAAAGCAGACCCCGTTCCTACCCTCTTGGGGCTCACAGATCCGTGGGGGAGACATTAGACTAGGCGGTTACAACCGAGGTGGTCCGGGGTGTGATGGGGGATGGTAGGGGGAGGGGAGAGCGGCTGTGGGAGGCTTCCTGGAAGGTATCACTCCAGGGAGAAAGGGTAGTCCAGGTGGGGAGGGGGTAGACACAGCCCAAGGGGTGGGAGGAGCCAGTGTGATCCCACCTTCGTGCAAGACCTGTCCCCCCACCTCCCCCAGAACAGGATGCTTCCTTTATTCGTGGGGACCCAGAAGATACTGCGATGAGCATTTGGTGCCACCAGGGGGCGCCGTCGGACAACAGTTCCTGCCTCTCCTCCTCCACCCCCCACCCCCCACCCCCCACCCCAGGCTGGCGACGGCCTTCCTCCTAAGAGAGCCCAGAGGGACAGGACCCCCAGAAAGTGCCAAGTTCCAGGCCATGCCAAAGGCCTCTCTCCATGATTACAAGCTCCGTAAATAACAACCGCAGCCGTATAAATATGCCCATTAACTGGGTGTTTAGAAATCCTTCAGTCGAATGCTGTTGGGAACCAGAGCCCAGAGAGGGCAGACAACTGCCTTAGGTCACACAGCAAGTCCTACCCCTGCCTGGCCTACACAGTGTCTCCTCCCAACCCCAAATGGCCCTGGGTGGGGATCTTTATTTTTAACCTGGTCAGTGGACACCGCCTTTTTATAGCCCTGGGAGGCGCCCAGGGTTTCCAATTTCCAAAGGAAGTTTTTAAAAAAATTGTTCCCTTCCCAAGAAAAGGAACTGCCTGACCTCTCAGAGGGGCCTGGCCCAATCTCTTATTTTCCCTGAGGCTCCCCGGGGTCCCTCAGACCCCTCACCAGGTGCTATGCCCATTCCCACCGCTTGCTGGGTCTTAGAGTCCCCTTCTGTCATTTGGGGCCATCATGCTCTCTGGCAGCCTCCTGAGGATTCCCAAACTTTGCTTACCTGTCTAACTGTCCTCAGCATCTTTGCTGGCCATCTGCCCTCTTCTTTACTTAATTTCTTTCCTATTCATTGAGTCCTTTATTTTTTTAAAATATTTATGTATGTATTTATTTATTTTGGCTGCACCAGCTCTTAGTTGCGGCATGCAGGATCTAGTTCCCTGACCAGGGATCAAACCCGGACCCTTTTCATTGGGAGCACGGAGTCTTACCCACCGGACCACCAGGGAAGTCCCTCCTTGAGTCCTTTAATATTTTTCTTTAAAGAGGTTTAAAAAACAGCTCTTCCCCACCCCCTGCCCTGGAATTAGATACTGGTGATGGTTGCAAAACCTTGAGATTATACTAAAGCCACTATGTACGCTTTAAAATGATCAATTTTATCTCAGAAAAAGATTGTAAAAAATACGAACTCGTCTTTATTTTTAAACTTGGGTCATTTTCAGGATTAACGTCTGTGAACTCACATGTTGGGAGCAGGGGGCCTAGCGTGGCTTTGTTCCTCAAGACACATTCAAATAAATACATAACTACTTAAAATTTTTTTCAAGTTCATCTGTGTTTGGGACTTCCCTGGTGGTCCAGTGGGTAAGACTCTGCACTCCCAATGCAGAGGGCTGGGGTTCAATCCCTGGTTGGGGAACTAGGTCCTGCATGCCGCAACTAAGACCCAGTACAGCCAAAATAAATAAATATTTTTTAAAAGGCTCATCTGTGTATCATATGTATAAATGAGTGTGCAGGCAGTAGGTGCCTATAACTATGACAGCTACACTGAACATTTACTGTGTGCCAGGATGTTTTCAGGGGTAAACTCATTTGATTCTTCATACAATGCTGGTAGGAAGTTGCTACCATCAACACCATCTTACAGAGAGGAAACTGAGGCTCAGAGAGGGGAAGTGACATTCCCAAGGTCATGTGGCCTGTGTCCTAAAGCACCATGCCACACTGTCCAACGAGCATGTTCATTCTGAGTGAGGAAACTGGACTAAATCAGAGGATTGATTGCAAGTTGGTGACCCCGGGGCAGAATCTGGAGCCCCACCTCATCTCCACCAGCACATGTGTTTCATTCAATTCTATTAAACTTTTCAAAGAACCAGCTTTTGGTTTCATTGGTTTTTCTCTATTGTTTGCCCATTTCTATTTTATTGATTTCCACTCTTTATTCATTGGGCTTAATTTGTGCTGATTTTTCTAGCTTCCTAAGGTGAAACTTTAGATCAGGCATTGGCATGCTTTTGCTGTAAAGGGCTAAACAGTAAATATTTTAGGCTTTGGGGGCTAGATGGTCTCTGTTGCAATGCAGTCCTGCCGTTGCAGCATGAAAGCAGCCACAGGGAAGGTGTAAGCACAGGAGTGTGTCTGGACTTGGCCCATGGGCCATAGTTTGTAGATTTTGTTTTTCTTGTCTTCTAGTGCAAGCATTTAAAGCTATACATTGTCCTCTAAGCACTGCTTTAGCTGCACTGCACACATTTTTCATATGTTGTGTTGTATGCTCCATTCAAAGTACTTTCTAGTTTTGTTTGTGACTTCTTCGACTGAAGCTGGGTCACAGCTGCCTATCTGCCAGCTCACTCACCTGTGTTACCTGCCTGCCCTGAGTGGTGGCTGAGTTTAAGGCTCTTTAGAAGTCAATGTTAAGCTACTTCAGCAACTCAAAGGCCTACCTTCCCTGGGACTGAAAGCCTTCTATTGGTCAACACATACTGATTGAGCTCCTACTATGTGCCAGGCATTTTCCTAAGTACCAGCTATACAGTGGTGAATGAGGCAGCTACAGTAGGGCTCCCACTAGGCCCCAGAGTCACCCCGAGTCAGGAACTCTGCTCCATTTCTCCACAGCCCGTTAAACAGCCCCACCATCCACCTACTTACTGGCTCTGGCCAAAAAACCTAGGAGTCATCTTAGACTTCTCTCCTTCCCCAAACCAATTCATCAAGTCTTGCCAGCCTTACTCCAAAATGGATCTGAAATCTGTTCACTTCTGTCCATCCCACGACCTCTCTCTAATCCGTTCCTCCAGCTGTAGCCAGTGATCTCAAGGCTTAAATCAGGCCATGTCTCTCCTTGGTGTGAAACTCTGCCATTGCTGCCCATAGCCCTGAGGGTAAAACCCAAATTGCTCTTTAGGGCCTAAAGGCCCCGCACCATCTGCCTGTGTCCACCAGCTCCTCCTGCACTCCCCTCACTCACTCTGATCCAGCCACACAGGGTTCCTTGCTCTTCTTGGAACAAGTCACGTGAGTTCATTTATTCATTCAACAAATGCTTAATGAACTACTGTGAATCAGGCCCTCCTCTAGGTGCTGGGGACACAGTATGGAATGAGCTTGAGTAGTTGACATTCTAAGGAAGGGACATGATGAAAAAACAAGGAAGGAAACAAAGAAAAAGATGATGAGGACTTCCTCGGCAGTCCAGTGGTTAAGACTTCACGCTTCCAATACAGGGTGTGCAGGTTCGATCCCTGGTCGGGGAACTAAGATCCCGTGCGCTGCATGGCGTGGTCAAGAAATAAATAAAATAAAATTTTTTTTTTTTTTTTAAAGAAGGTGATGACAGGTGTTAAGATTTTAAGGATTAAGAAGGAAGTACCCAGGAGGATGTGGTGGAGGCTGTCTGGGGCTGCGTTTTTAATGATGATCTGGGAGGGCTTCACAGAGGAGGTGACATCCGATGGAGACCTTTCCTTGATGGGCTTTTAGTAGAAGACATCAGGACTCAGGTCAGGGGGAGAGGGTTGCACTGGGGGATTTCAAACGTCCCGTCCGGTGTTGAGGGTCACTGTCTCTTTTGCAACCTACTAGAAACACAGGTGCTGGGGTCAGGGGAGGGAGCACTTCTCCCCCACCTTGCAGGAGGGGTGGTGCTGCCTGCGTCTGGTCTGGGTCTTGCCTAACACATGTTGTGGCAACCACTGGGTGGAATCACCCTTTGTCCAGTCCTAACTGAATTTCCTGAAGGAATCCACACCCTCACCCTTTCTCCAGGGACAAAGAGTTAGTGCCCTGCAGTGCCAGCCAAGTGCCACCTTCCCAGGGGCTGGTCATCTCAGCTTTTGGGCCTGTGATGTGAGCCCCTGAGCAGTGCTATCTTTAACCTCAGGCCGGGACGCTCTGCTCACTGTAAACACTGCTCAGATAACAGTCCTGGAATCCCACGGGGGCGACAGGCTCCGTGCATGGCAAAGCCATCGGGGCTGCTCCCAAGTGGTTAGGGGGGGACTGAAAGCCCCAGAGGCAAGAGGCATTCATTCATTCACTCACCACATGGGTCACTCAGTGGGGACCAATACAGACCCTCCCAGGGCTCCAGAAGGTCTGAGAAAGGCATTAACCAAGTAGACAAGCCAATGAGTAGAAAGAACTTCAGGCCCTGATTTCAGTTCTGCAGAGGCAGGAAGTGGGGTAGGGAGTGACAGTGAGTAGGGGCAGTGGCTCCCACTTGTGGGGTGGGATGCACACTTTGACACCCTCAATCTTGGGTCTCAGCCTTGACCCCGGTGAGCTCGGGCAAACGCCACTCCCTCTGAGCCCTGGTCTGCTCATCTGTCAGCAAGGTGGGTCACCATCCTGGCTGTGTGGCCTTGGGCAGGCAACTGGCCTCTCTGAGCTTGTCTTGTCACTGGTAATGTGCAGGTAATCACTGACCCAAGCTGAGTCAGCCAGCACGACCCATTCCTGGGCTACTACGATTGGTCCAATTCCAGTGAACATCAGGACTTTGGCTGGCGTATGCCATTCTGCCGGCTGCCACGTCGGGACCCAGGAGGAAGCAGATCATTCCTAAATTCTGAGCTGCTGCATCAATCCTCACTGGAAACCTGCCTGAGCTTTAAGATGGCTTTCTCTGGAGAGTCTCAGGCAAAAGTCACAATTCTCAGGTGTGAGCCTTTAAAGAAAGCACTTGGCCCAGATCGGTTTCCCTCTTTGGCAACTCCCGACAAATACAATCTCTTAATAGCCTCAGTTTCCCCCCTTTGAAAGACAGGAATAATGGTACTTATTTTCCAGGGCTGCTATTGGCAGCCCACCCAAGCACACAGAATGGTGCCTGCCATCCAGTCAGGGCTCAATAAATGCTGCTGGTCTACATGTTTCCTGAGAGCATCTGCTGACTCAAAATCCACTCTTTCAGGGCAACAACAATATATTCACACCATAGCTGAGTGGGTGTTAGCTGGTAAGTGTGGTTGGGGCCCAGTGAAACCAGGAGTTGGAGAGACCACAGCATGGTCTCCCCACTGTCCCAGGAGCTAAGGACGCAGGGGAGATGACTGGCCTCGGGTATAGCTGGCTCAATCCTCCCCCGGCCTCCAAGGGGGCTCGAACCCTGCCTGGCACACAGTGGGCCCTCAGGAAACACTCAGTGACCCACCACCGGGGCACTGCTGTTGGGGAGGGTTGACACTGTGAATGTGGGAGGAAAACAATTTAACCAGAGAGACGGCAGGACAAAGGGAGAGGTAGGGGCACATCAACTTCACGCACAGACCTCCTGGGCCAGAGGGTCCGTGGGCTCCATTGGGGGTCTCTGCGAAGCAGGGCTGAGCTAGGGGCCTTCCTGTTTCCTGAGCCCTTCCTCGCCTTTCCTGAAGGTCAAGCCCTCTTTTCTGTGGCAACCCTCCTGAAAAGCAGGGCTTTTGACTAAGTCAGTGGGTTTTTTTTTTCCCTGCAGTAATACATCTTCCTAATGCACTCTGACACAAAGCCCCAGGACACAAACCGAAACTCGGGTGGGAGCCATTAGCCTTTATGTGGACCTTCTACACCTGGTGGCACACTCTCCCTGCCTTCTCCCCCATCTAGCCCGTGCGGGACTGCCAGGCGGCCCTCTCCCCGTGTCATCCTTTTAACAACATCAGTAAGAGACTCGCAATGGACACTGCCTCGTTTCTTTATTCCGGCCTTTGGGAGGGACAGTGACAGCATTTCCCACCTTGACGGAAGGCGAAACCTGGTCTTTCCTTGTAAAGAAAGAATGTCCTAACTAACACTGCAAATCCAAACGAGACCTAGGTCCCTCGGTGGGGCGGGACATCCAGGGACCCGATGTGGCTTCTGGAGGCTTCCGTGTAGCTGCCCCTCGACAAGGCTGCGGGAGAGGCGCGGGGTGGGAACGACCTCTCTCCTGAGTTGGCGGGCGGCTGCTCCCGTCCTCTTCTGCTCTCCCAACATGCCAACATCACTCTCCTGCTGGCAGCCGGGGCGGATGGAGGATGCCCCCGAGGGAATCTCGCTGGGGCGGGTTCTCTGGCAGGGGCGCTGGACGCCCCGAAGGGTGGCAGACCAAGACTTTGTACCACCTTAGTTGGCAACCCATTCCCAGCATCCAGCGTCTCATCTAGCTGACTCAGTGGCTTAACGGTGTACTTGGCATTGTCTCAGGGTCACCTGGATCCAGTTCCCCAAGCAGCTAAAAAATGGCTACAGCCACTTGGGTTGCTCGCCACACACCTGTGCCCTCCGGTGTGATTTGTGAGGCAGAAGTGACCTGCAGTTTTAACTTGGAAATTGTGAAAACCAAAGCCCAAACCAACCACACTAGCTCTTGCTGGGTGGGAAGCGGCCAGCAAGCCCTGCTCCTTCAGTGTTTGGCCGGCTCCTCGTTTGGAAAATTACTTCTCCTTCTAGGGTGAACGGGAAGTCGGGCGGCCTAAGTAAAATGCAAACGAGTGAAGTGTTCAGAAAGGTACCGTCCCCCTCGTTTTGGGGACTGATAGGCCGGGATGGCCCCTCCCTCCGTCAACTCTTCACACAACGAAGCTCACTCCTGCCGGCCGTGGCCATCTCGGGCACGACAAAACCCTCGCTGCGTCAAATGAACTTAGAGAGCCCGACAAACCAAAATCTTACCAAAAAAAAAAAAAAAGTATATGGCAGCAAAACCTCAGGACTCCTGAGCCACACCTGTAACCTGCCCGCTTAGTAAATAAACGGAACACCAAACCACAAAAGCTACGCAAAGGGCAGGCCGCCCCCGCAGAGAGCCCGGCCCACAGCAGGGCGGAGGGAGCTGGTGCAAATGTGCTGTAGGGGGTGAGTCTCCCACTCCCCCTCCGCCCGGGGACCCCCAGTCCTAACACTGCACTGGGCGGCTGGGTCTATCCGGCCACGTAAGGGGCAGAGGCCTGACCCGACTCTCCGTTTCTTCTTGCGTTTCTAGCAGGGGAGGATGGCGATGGCTTCAATCCCTCTGCCTCCGGGTCAGAAGGAGACCCTCAGAAACCCAGGCAGACAGGACTAAGGTGCGGGAGGTTGAGCGTCTTCTCCCTGTTGAGGATGGGCGCGCGCGCGCGGGCTCCTCGAGAAAGTCCTTTCTCCTAGCGCGTGATCCTGAAGGCTTCTAGCACCGACAGCTCGCTGACTCCCTTCCCCTCTCCCTGCGGAGGGGAGGGGGCCGTGGAGGCGGGAAAGCCCTTCCCCCATTCCAGCCACCGGAAGTGCTCCCCGGCAGGGCGGGGGGGTTGCGGGTCCCGCCCCTCCCAGGTTCTCCTCTGGGCCCTGTTAGTGCAGCTCGATGAAAGCCTCCAGCTCCTCGGGGATGAAACCCTTGTAGGGGATCTTGTTCTTGTCCAGGGCGCGGGCCGCAAGGCACTGCAGGGTCACGTAGTTGAAAGGCTGAATGGTGCTCTTGGCTAGCAGCTTCTCGTCCAGCAGCTCGTAGGCTGTCTTCTTGAAGGCGTTGGTGGCGTCCATGTGGGCCCCCGCCTCGATCAGGGCGTTCATGATCCCCGGGCAGTTGTTCTGCGCCGCGATGTGCAGCGGGGTGTTGTTGTCAAAGTCCCGGCTGTCTGGGTCGGCCCCGCAGTCGAGCAGCACCTTGACCACCTGGAGGGAGGGGAACCTGCCCACCGGGTAGCGGCCCACGTTCGTGGTCTCCGCGTCCACGGCCATGTGCAGAGGGGTGAAGCCGTTCTTGCCGCGGGGGGCGCACTTGAGCAGCCGGTAGACCTTCTGGTGCTTCAGGTGCTCCTGGTCAGGCGTGCACTCCACCTTCTCCAGCAGGTAGAGCAGGTGGAGGATGATGGCCAGGGCCTTGGTGAACTGGGCCGAGTCGCCGGGCTCCTTGGGCAGCTGTAGAGCCCGCTCCACTTCCCGGACTCCTTTGCACAGCACCCCCATGAGGTCTGCAAAGCCGACTGGCGTGCCCAGGCTGCCCTTGGCCGAGCGGTCCTGGAGCACGTAGGAGAAAAGTTCGGCAAAGGAGAGGAAGCTGCTGGCGGTCATGGGGCTCAGAGGCTCGAGGTTGTTCTGCTGCATGTCTAGGGCATACTTCCACAAGCGGATGCAGCGCTCGAAGTTGCCCGAGTCGGCGTACACCGCACCCCGGTACCGAATATAGTAGGAAGTGTCTGGGTGGGAGGGACCCAGGATGCGCTCTCGGATCAACAAGGCCTGCATGCGCATCTCATCCGGGTCGGTGATAAGCGCCTCCAATTCCTCGGCGGTGTTCACCTCCCTGGAATAGTCATAGGCGAGGACCAGCTGCGAGGGCTCGGGTTTGGGCAGATACGCGCCCCCCTGGTGACGAAGCTCCATGGCCCGTCTCCAGTGTTTCAGGGCCCCGAGCAGATCTCGCTTCTTATCCACGTAGGTGGCTCCCAGCAACTCCAAGGCTTCCACGGCGGCTTCCCGGCTGGTGGGGCAGCAGCTCTCGTACGATTCCTCACTCAGGGATTCCTCTGGGGAGGAGCTGCCGCAGCGGGCGCCCTGGGGCTGCGCGCACGCCACGCCGGCGGAGGGGCCTTCTCGGGCCAGCCCCGGCCTCGCTTCCTCCCCAGCGGGCTGCTCCTGGATGAGGTACTCCACGATGTTGGTGTGGCCCGTCACGCTGGCCGCCAGCAGCGGGGTCATGCCGTAGCCGTCCCGCTCCATGCGGGCGTTGCACCCGAGCAGCAGCTGCAGGATCTCCAGGCTGCCGGACTCGGCGCAGTCGTGCAGGGCCGTGTTGCCTTTGGCGCTGCGCCGGTTCACCTGGGCGCCCTGCTCTAGCAGGTAGCGGGCGATCTCGCGGTGACCCTTGTAACAGGAGATCATGAGGCACGTGTGACCGTGCCGGTTGGCCACCTCCAGGTCGGCCTGGTGCTCGCCCACCAAGTAGCGCACCACCTCCAGGTGCCCATCGAAGCAGGCGGCGCGCAGGGGCGTCGAGTTGGTGCGCGTGGTGCGGTTCACCGAGGCCCCACGGCGCAGCAGGCTCCGCACCACGTCCAGGTGGCCGGCGGCCGAGGCGGCCCACAGCGGCGGAGCACCCTCGATGGTCTCGCCATCGAAGTGCACCGAGCCGCCCGCCTCCACGCTCGCGCCGCACCGGTCCACCAGGTACTCGACCACGTCCAAATGGCCGTAACGGGCGGCGATGAGCAGCGGCGTCCCCCCGCTGGCCACCTCGCCCGTCAGCTCTTCCAGCTCCTCCCGGCTCCGGCCGCTGAGCAGCTTCTGAAGCAGCTGCAGCTTGCCGTCGCGGGCGGCGTTGTACACGGCGGTGTGGAGGTCCATGGTCCGGGCCTCCGCCAGGCCATGGGCCAGCCGCCGGGGTACTGGGGGACGGGGCGGGGGGACAGCGGACTAGCGCCCGGAGGAACACGGGGCAACCTTCACCGTCTCCCCCGCCGCCATCTTAGGGGCTTCTGGGGCGGAACAAAATGGCTGCCGCGACCTGGTTCCATTGGAGACTGGAAGGGTGCAGGGAAATGTAGTTCTCTAAGCCGGCACACTCCGTGAAACAGAAAAGGAACGGTAAGGTATTAAAACTACAACTTCCAGAAGGCCGAGGGCCAGCGGCGGCGAAGTGGTATCACGATGCATGGCGGGAATGGCAGTTCCAATCACAGCCAATTGTGGCGGAAGCTCCTCTCTCGAGGACTACCACTCCCGTCATGCAATGCTATTGCGATGGCTTGTGGGACCCGGGAAAGTTTGCCTACGTACTTCCTGTGGCTGTCACTGTACCGGAACCGACGGAAACGCAGACGCAGGCCAAAGGAGTACGTTCCGCAAAAGGCAGGGAGAGCGACTCGGAGCCAACCAGGAGCGAGAGCAAAGGCGAAGCCAGGCGAGTGGTCCGATTTGGGTTTCGCGAGGCCGAGCCGCTCACCGGCAGGGGGCGCTCGGGAGGGCAGGAAAGTGGGGCGGGATGGGGACGTTAGGAGAGCAGGGAGTACAGGTGGCCCTAAGGTTCAGTGTCCGGCGCTCGTTCACTTCTCATTCATTCGTTCATTCATTCACACACTCATATGTTTATTTGCTCACTCATTAATACCCTATTAAAAATTTAGTTTTCCTTCCTTCAACCCTCAACATCCTCAATACAAAATCTAAATTAATTTGCCTCAGCCCTTGGTCATTTGGCTGGGAAACTTCTCCAATATCATTGTGAGTAAACCTCTGGGGTTCGGGGCTTTGAGAATCTCAGTTACTTGCTCAAGGGCACAGGGCAAGTAAATGGCCTGGTCGGGATTTGAACCCAGGCAGAAGTGGCTACGTAATTTGCAGGGTCCAGTGCAATAGGAAAATGTAGAGCTCCTTGTCCAAAAGTGATGAAGAGCTTCCCAACAAGGACAGCAGGGCATTAAACCAAGCGTGGGGCCCTTCTGAGCATGGGGTCCTGGGTGACTGCACACGTCGACACCCCCGTGAAGCCTGAACCCCACCTCCAAAGTCAGACCCTTACCCCCAACACTGTCTTGCCTCTAATTTGCTGCTGCCTGCTCCAGGGTTATTGAGGATTACTGGAAAGATGAAGGAGGTTGCTGTGTCTAGGAATGTTCGAGAAATGCATGGTGTTCTCTACCTCCCGACTTTTGTGTGTGCTGTTCCCTCTGCTTGGAATGCTGTTCCATACCTTCTTCCCTTGGCTACATCTTGGGCCTTCTTCAGGTCTCAGCTGAGACTTCAGGTCTTCTTGGATGATTCCTTGACCTGGAGCTTACTGGGTACCCTCCCTGGCACCACTGACGTTCTGCTTCGTGAATCTTAGAGAAATATACTCTGTTCTAGTCAGTTCAGGGTGTTGTAACAAATACCACAGGCTAGGTGGCTATATTAGTCGGGATTCTCCAGAGAAACAGAACCCAGTAGGAGATAGGTAGACAGATATATATGTTACTGAACTCAGGTTCGGCTGCTCGCCGTTCAAAAGCTAATACTCTAGTGGCAAATGTCAGTAGAAAGGAAAGATGCTTTATTCCGAAAAGCCAGCAATTTGGGGAGAAGGTGGACTCATGTCTGGAGACCAACTCCAGAGATTCTGCTCAAACATGACAGTTTTTAGAGGGAAAAAGGGGGAAATCTCAGTAAATCATTACGGTAGGAGGTCAGCTTCTTTGTCCATTTTCCATTGTGTGCAGACTGCTGACTTCTCCTGATCTTATTTTGGATGGTGTCTTGCACGCGTTGTCCACCTGCCAATTTGCTACGGGGCAGCTGAGGTTAGAGAGTCAGTCATTCATTTTTTGTTTTTTTTTTAGGATAGATTTTATTCATTTTTAAAATTTTGTTTATTTTTGGCTGCGTTGGGTCTTTGTTGCTGCACACGGGCTTTCTCTAGTTGCAGCGAGCAGGGGGCTACTCTTCGTTGCGGTGCGTGGGCTTCTCGTTGTGTTGGCTTCTCTTGTTGTGGATCACGGGCTCTAGGCGTGCGGGCTTCAGCAGTTGTGGCATGTGGGCTCAGTAGTTGTGGCTCGTGGGCTCTAGGGCGCAGGCTCAGTAGTTGTGGCGCACGGGCCTAGTTGCTCCGCGGCATGCGGGATCTTCCCAGACCAGGGCTGAAACCCGTGTCCCCAGCATTGGCAGGCGGATTCTTAACCACTGCGCCGCTAGGGAAGCCCTAGTCAGTCATTCTTTAATCCTTCATTCTTACTCCTTCTAATCTAGGAAAGGAATCAACAGGTCAGGCAAGGCGTTGTGTACACTTAGTAAAGCAAAAATCAGGAGTTAGAGTAAATGTTACCTAGTGATCTCATTTTTATGATTAAGGTTTAAGGGGAACAGAAATAGACAAACAGGAAAGGGGCCAAAGAGCTGCTTACACATTCCCACTTGTCAGACATCATTCCATTTCTGTGGGATTAAGGGCAAAGGTCCATCTTCCGTAACTTCTTCATGCTGACATAGGACGCTGTGTTTTCAGAGTGAAAGATGTCGACATGGGTCTGCAGCATCTCTTGGCTGACAATTTTAGTCTCCTGCTTACATATAGGGGCAGAGCAAGCTATAATTATTCTAATACCCACACAGATATAGATTATTATGAGCAATAATGTTAATCCCATTCTTTCTTCGGACATTGAGTCTGTGACTCTAGTGTCCTAGTCGTTAACTGCTTGAGCCCGCTCTTTTGTGACTCAGGGAGGCCTGGGAGACTTCAGCTTTTCCGCAGACAAGAGGCAGGGGACATAAAGGGACCTTTGTATTTGGGGAGGGCCCTGCAGGGTTCTGCTCAGTTCCATATCTATCTATCTATATGTGTATATATATATATATTAGGAATTAACTCATGTGATTATGGCGTCTGAGAAGTTCTATGATCTGCCATCTGTAATCTGGAGAACAATCAAAGCTGGTGGTGTCATTCAGTCCAAGTCTGAAGGCCTGAGAACCAGGGGCTCTGATGTCTGAGGGCAGGAAATATGGATGTCCCAGCTCAAGAAAAAAGAGAATTCACCCTTCCTCCACCTCCTTGTTTTATTCAGGCCTTCAGTGGATTGGATGACGCCCACATTGGTGGGGCTGATCTTCTTTTTCTTAGTCTACTGAATCACATGCTAACCTCTTCCAGAAACACCCTCATAGACACACCCAGAAATAATGTTTTACCTGCTACCTGGGCGTCTCTTAGCCCAGTCAAGTTGACACATAAAATTAACCATCACAGTGGCTTAAACAAACAAACGTTTATTTCTTACAGTTCAAGATCAGGGTGGCAGCATGATGAGGTTCTGATGAGGACTCTCTTCCTGGTTTGTAGACAGCTGTCTTCTCAACCGTGTCCTCACGTGGAGGAGAGAGAAGGAAAGAGAGAGAGAGAGAGCTGTGCTCCCTTCATCCCTTTATAAGGGCATCAATCGCGTCCTGAGGGCAGCACCCTTACAACCTCATCTAAACCTGATCATCTCCCAAAGGCCCCAACTCCAAATACCATCCCGTTGAGGCTTAGTGCTTCAACATATCGGGGTTCTTTTGGTGGGGAGGTGAAACATTCCATCCGTAACATACTTTAAAATGACTTCCTGAGATTCAGGGCTTGTTAATGGAATTCCTGAATTGTTGAACATAAAAGAGGGAGAATTGAGGGAGCTCCAAGGAGCGGGAGCGGGGGGGCGGAGGACAGACCCTCTCCCACAGGCTTGGTGGGGCAAGTTTCTTTTGGAAGCAGGGGGGCATGCCTGAATGTGGGGACCAGAGGCAAAGGCAACTGGGAATGCCCCTTGATTCACACATGGTGCTTTGAGGATTTGAACCCAGGCTTTCTGTGCCCATAGCCACACCACTGTGGGTCCTGATGAACTTATATCCTTTACGTCACTGAGTGCACTTAGTTTTGACTATTTCTGATTGCATAAATGTTATGTGCTCTCATCAAGAAATACAGACAAGCAAAGGAGAAAGAAAAATCGTGAAAACCCTTCCTAGCGTCCTGCAGCCAGAGACAAAACCGTCACTGATCTACAAGCACTTCTTTCGTTTTGCATCTTTCTGGTCACAAATCTGAATTTCTTCCATTCTTACCTGCCACGGACTGTTGAAAAGAACACCTTCGATTAATAACAGCTCTTTCAGGGGCAAAAACCAAAAACAAATAAACAAACAAAAACCCACACCATGCTAAACATATGCATGGCTTTTAGTTAAATCTAGTTCAGTTTTTTTCTGGTTCCTGAAACACAAAGGCATGGAAAAGTGATCATTTTGGGGATCAAGGAAATACAGGTATTATGCTACCTGCCTTTTGACAGTATAGCTTGAATATTTCCCATGGTACTCCCATGGTACTCAACAGGTACCATGTTTTAGATAGACAGTCTCCTGTTAGTAGACATTTATTGCGTGCCCACTAGGTGCCAGGTACTGCTCTGGATACTAAAGCTACAATCGTGAACAAGAAAGACAAAATTCCCAACCGTGGCAGAGCTGACATTCTAATCACATTTTTCCCCTGATAGTATTTTTCATGGCTGTATAGTATTCCACGGTGTGGACTTGTGCCACGATTTATGTAGATAGCCCCCATCTATTAAAACCTCCACTCTAGTGCACATGCTGGTAGCAAAATTTTTGTGTTTTCTTTATTTTTCTAGATTGGGGTAAAAGATACATAACATAAAATTAAGTGTACGGTTCCATGGCATTAAGTACATTCACAGTGTCGGGCAACCATCCCCACCATCATCTCCAGAACTTTCTCATCTTCCCAGACTGAAACTCTGTCCCCATGAAACACTGACTCTCCATCCCCCTCCCCCAGCCCCTGTCCCCACCATCTACTTCCTGTGTCTATGGATGTGACTCCTCTAGGGACCTCCTGTGAGTGGGATCAGACTGTATATGACCTTCTGTGTCTGGCTTCTTTCACTGAGCATCATGTCCTCAAGGTTCATCCATGCTGTAGTTTCTATCCTCTTTAAGCCGCTATAGTTGTGGATTTTCTGACACACTATGGGAATGTGTCCTAACCGGCCCAATCTTAGGAGGGAGAGCTGGGGAGAAGAAGGCCGGAATTGGAATGAGGTTGGGGATAATTGATAGGGCAAGATAGCAGAGGAATTTGGGAGGGGCATCCAGAAAGTGGGAGGAGCTCCCCTTGCACTCCTCTACCTTCCAGAGAAAAGACTGAGAACAGGATGTGGGGATGGAAATGGGGAGATTTGGGGACCCCCACATCACGGAGTGTCCCCAGCTCTGCCCCGCTGCAAGCAGAGTAAAGACACACACTCACAGCAAGTTCTAATTTCGCTCGCCCGGGCTCCCAACTTCGATTAATAGCAGCTCTTTCAGGGGCAAAAGTCAGCCATGCCGATTTATATTCTAAGCACTTACTACCTCAGTCCTGTTCAGAATTCTCCCCTCCAGGCTGTGCTGAAGCCAGCATGCCCTAGCTTATAAGGGCCAAATTTTCTAGATTTTTGACAACCAGAGATTAAGCCCAGCCAGTACTGAACATTAAATTATAGAGATTTAACACTTAACAGATCATAAAAAAACAAAGGTGATACGCAAATACTCATCACGTCCTAATTATTCACACAAATACTCATCACGTCCTAATTATATTCACTAAGCATTACTGTTATCTATGCTTTCGGGGTAACATGCCTATGAAGGTACATGGCAGAAATACCATATGATGGTGTGGACCTGCCCATCTCCTCCCAATTTCCCACTCTGTGACACCATCAGGTAGCTCGAAACCATCCTTGATGGGGTACCTGCATCCTCAGCAACGCTCCCCCCCAAGGCCCCCCGACCTTGCTCTGTTTTCTTCCCACAGCACGTATCAGTTCGCAACCTGACTTCCTATATCACTGACGTGTTTACGACCTTTATTCTCAGTGTGCTTGCTTACCACGTCAGCTCGGACAAGGCAGGGATTTTGGTCTGTCATGTTCACTGCTGTGTCCCAGTTTCTAGCAGCGCCCGGCACACAGTAGGCACTCAGTAAATATGGGGGATGTGAATAAAGGGGTCACTCCAGGAAGCGCATTTTAACCACAGTTCCACCCCGCCTAATGTTCCGTGGCCCGGGCACCATCCACCTTCTCCTCCTTCATTCTGATTTATTTCTGACGCCCTGCAGGCTTCCAGGGAGGCAGCCACGAGGAGACACGGTGGGGGCCGCTACTTGGGCCGTGACTGCGGTCCACCCAGGCGGCGGCCCCCTCCCCAGACCATCTGCATCTGGGGAGCCTGTTCTCCCAATGCCTGTCCCCTCACCAGGCCCGGGAGGCTGCAAACGTCCGGCCCCCATGCGCCGGCACATCCCCGGGCCGCCCGCCAGGTGCGCATCGCGGGGCGCCAGCAGCTGCGGCGTTTCCCTTCCCGCGCGGCAGCCGATGCGGGGCCGCGGCGCAGCCACCTGCGTGCTACGGGCGCACCAAGAACCAAGGAGGCCACGGGGACCTCTAGGGCCGTGCCCAACGCCAGCTGGGGGGCTTTTCATCGTAGGGCGCTTTAAAATCTTTTTAATGAGAAAATATTTTAAACATTCAGGAAAATAGGGAAAATAATATGACAGACACCCAAGATAGCAATGCCAAAGAGTAGGCGTCCTCATTCATCCCATAAATATTTCATGAGGTTACCAGTGTGTCTGGCACTGTTTTAGGAGCTGGGGTAGAACTGGGAGAAAAATAGAGCAAACCCCTTTAACTCTGGAATCTGGTTCAAGGTGGGGTGGAGGGGAAGGCTTTTAAGAAATTAAATCAGTGTATTCATTTGCTAGGCCTGTGTTACAGGCTGAATTTTTGTGCCCCCCCCCCCAATTTATTTGTGAAATCCTAGCCCCTAAAGGTGATGATATCAGGAGGTGGTGAGATCATGAGGGTGGAGCCCTTCCTGATGGGATTAGTACCCTTATAAAGGGACTCCAGAGAGCTCCTTTGCCCCTTTGCCCAACGAGGTCACAGCAAGAAGACGGCTGCCTATGAACCAGGAAGGGAGCCCTCACTGGACCATGCCGGCACCCTGATTTTGGACTTCGCAGCCTCCAGGACTGTGAAAAATAGATTTCTGTTGTTTGTAAGCCCTTGGGTCTCTGGTATTTTGTTATAGCAGCCCAAACTGACTAAGACTTACTGGGTGGTTTAAGCAGCAGGTATTTATTGTATCACATTACGGAGGCTGGAAGTCCAAGGTCAAGGTGTTGGGGGGTTGGTTTCTCCTGAGGCCTCTCTCCTTCCTGTTCCTCCTCCTCCTCCTTCCTTGCTAGTTTAATAGGTGTTTGTGGCACTTTTGAAACATGGCCCCCGTGTTCACTGACCCTTCTCTCATCGAGAGCCATGGTCTGTGTCTGCTACACTTGAATGTAGGTGGGTGCGTGCCTGCTTCGATCTCTACGGTGAGGCAGAAGTGACGCTGGGATTTCTGAGGCTAGGACAGAAAAGGTCACCAGCTCCCCCTGGTTCTCTTGAGGTGCCCCATCTGGGAAGTCAGCCACCATGAAAGAAGTCAACTACCCAAAGACCATCATGCTGTAGGCACGTGTAGACCCTCTGGTCCACTGTCCCAGCTGAGCTCCACCTTCCGGCCCTCCCCTCCACGGTGTCCCCTAGGTGACTGAGGCCGTCTAAGACCTTCCAGATCAGCCATCCACCTGACCCTACCCACAGGCCACAGAAGCTGAGTCTGCCCAGAGTCCTGACCTGAGACGTACAAAAATCCATGAGATATACAAAAATGATTGTTCTAAGCCCGTACGTTTTGGAATAGATTGATGCAGCAGCAGTAACTAGAACAGCGTTAAATGTAGCTTGTGGCTTTAATTTGCGTGTGTATAATTACTGAGCAAATCACACAGTTCCCCTGAGAGTTTGTTTACTGTCTGCTCCCTCTCTGGGGCACTGCCTGTTCATCGGGGAATATGCCATAGTTGAGTTTCTAAGAAATAGCCTGGATATGTCTCCCCTCCCTGAAGGGACAGATAGATTGATTTTGTTTAGCACAGCCTGAGGTATTGGTATATGTCTTCATTTCATTCATTCAGCCATGCTGATTTATATTCTAAGCACTTACTACATGCTGCGCCATGTGCTGGAACCTGGGATGCAGCAGTGAGCAAGAAACACAGCGTTCTCAGGAGCCAGGAATCTGGTGGAGGGAGAGAACTTAAGTCAGGGTGTGTAGTCAGGGATGCGGGAGCCCAGGGGACCCATAAATTGTGCCTGGCTGGGGAGGGAAGGAGGAAGTTGAGAGTGGCTTCATTCATGGACAGGGATTTTTCAGGTCGAGTGTTTGAATGAAGCAGTGTTCCAGATCACTCTAGTTGTCCATTTTGGCTTAACATACTACCCCAAGCTTAGTAACTGCTGGGACAGAATTGAGTCCTCCCCAAATTCTTACGTTGAAGCCCTAACCCCGCAATGTGACCGTATTTGCAGATACAGCCTTGGAAGTCACACAGTGTCACTTCCTCCCCATTCTCTTTGCTTGACGGAAGTCACTAAGTCTTGCCCACTCTAAGGGGAGAGAAGCAGACACCACCCTCTCAACGGAAGGGAATTAGTTGTGGGAGGGATGTCAATAAATTTGTAGGTATGTGTTGTGGGTTTGTTTTTGTTTTTTGGTTGTGCCGGGTCTTAGTTGTGGCAGACGGGCTCCTTAGTTGCAGCTCACTGGCTCTTTAGTTGTGGCATGCATGTGGGATCTAGTTCCCTGACCAGAGATTGGACCCGGGCTCCCTGCGTAGGGGAGTCTTAACCACTGCGCCACCAAGGAAGTCCCTGTTGATATGTTTTAAAGTCACACACACACACACACACACACACACACACACACGGTTGTAAAGATAAGACCGCAGGGTAGGCGCTGTGCATTCAGTGCCTCATTGAATCACCCCACATCCACAAGACAGCAATTCAGGTAATATCTCCACCAAAGATGAGGGAACACTCCCTTCTCCTTAAAAGCCCTCAAATTAATCACACAATTGGTTCCTTTTGTAACACAATGAATGAGAGATTCAGAGGTAAACACATCTGTCCAAAGGACATTTCAACAAAGTCCTCTTAATTTTTCCCTCAAGACAAGACATTGCTGAGTAATAAACAGATGTCATCCGCACTACTTTCCTAGCTGTCTATGGTGAAGTGTCTTTTTTTTTTAATTGCGCAAGTCTTAACTGTAAAGACCACCCCCTGACATATTAAAGTGTATTACGTGCATTTAGTGTATTCACAATATTCTGCAACTGTCATCTTTATCTAGTTTCAAAATATTTTCATCAGCCTCGAAGACAACCCCATCCCCATTAGCAGTCACTCCGCGCCCTCCTTCCCCAACCCCTGACAACCACGAATGCACTCTCTGTCTCTGTGGAGTTGCCTGTTTTGGACATTTCATGTAAGTGGAATCACACACTACGTGGCCTTCTGTGTCTGGCTTCTCTCACTGAGCATCATGTTTTCAAAGTTCATCCACATTGTAGCGAGTGTCAGGGCTTCTCTCCTTTTCATGGCTGAGTAATGTTCTGCCATATGGATGGACCGCATTGTGTTTATCCAATCATCCATTGGTGGACACTTGGGTCGTTTCCACCTTTTGTCTGTTGTGACTAGTGCTGCAATAGATATTCGTGTATAAGAATTTGAGTCCCTGGTTTCAGTTCTTTGGGTATAGAGGTAGGAGTGAAATTGTGGGCTCATAGTTAATTCTGTGCTTAACTTTTGGAAACATCACCATACTGTTTTCCTGTGTCTGTGATTTTTTTTTAAAAAAACAGCTTTACTAAGGTAAAATTCACATACAAGAAACTAGACATAGGGCTTCCCTGGTGGCGCAGTGGTTGAGAGTCCGCCTGCCGATGCAGGGGACACGGGTTCGTGCCCCGGTCCGGGAAGATCCCACATGCCGCGGAGCGGCTGGGCCTGTGAGCCATGGCCGCTGAGCCTGTGCGTCCGGAAAAAAAAAAAAAAAGGAAACTAGACATATTTAAAGCACACAATCCTGTCATCCACAAATAAAGGCAGTTTTGCTTCTTCCTTCCAAAGAAAATACTGTTCACCGTAGGCTTTCATAGGTATCCTTTATTGGGTTGAGAAAATTCCCCTCTATTACTAGTTTCCTGAGACTTAAAAAAAATCAATAATAGATGTTGGATTTTGTCAAATGTTTTTTCTTCACTTATTGAGATGATTATGTACTTTTTCACTTAATTGTTCATATAATGAATTACTTTGATTAGTTTTCTTTCTTAGAAAAAAAGATTTATTTATTATTTATTTATCTTTATGGCTGCATCGGGTCTCAGTTGCGGCATGTGGGATCTTCACTGAGGCATGTGGGACCTTTCGTTCTGGTGCGCGGGCTCTTCCCTAGTTGTTGTGGCGCACAGGCTCCAGGGCGCATGGCCTCTGTAGCTTGCAGCTTGCAGGCTCTCTAGTTGAGGCTTGCGAGCTCAGTAGTTGTGGCATGCGGGCCTAGTTGCCCCGCAGCGTGTGGGACCAGGGTTCGAACCTGCGTCCCCTGCATTGCAAGGCGGATTCTTTACCACTGGACCCAGGGAAGTCCCTACTTTGATTGGTTTTTCAAATGTTAAGCCAACCTCGCCTTGCTTGTAACTTTTTATTTTGGTATAATTTCAAACATATAGAAAAGCTGCAAGAAGAGGTGAAGTATTTTCTCATATTCTTTACCCAGATTCCTCAACTGTTGCATTTCATCACATTTGCTTTATCATGCTGTCTCTTTCTCTCTCCCTATATAAACACTACTGTGTTCTATAGTCTAATTATATAGACTGTTGTCTATACAGTATATGTTTTTGCATGTAACATATTGTAAGTGTATAAATATAATATCCATAATATTCATATTATATAATACATAATATTTTATAACATAACTTGACAAAATATAATGTTATAAATACTATGTTACATGTTATGTATACATATTATACATAATAATATATAAAATAATATATAATGTATAAATATATTATACCTTCATATAACATATAAAGTAAAAAAATATATATACAATGTACATATAATGTTTCCTGGACAATTTGATGAAATAAGTTGGAGTCTTGGCAAGCTTTACTCTGACGTCTGTCAAATATCCCTTCTCTGCCCTGAAGAGCATATTCTGTGTAACCTGTCGGGTCACTGTTAGTTAATAAGTCTCACCTTTTTGAGCCCTGTTAACCATTTCCACCTCAGAGCTTTCTCCATCCCCTTGGTTGGCTAGATACATGTCTGGGAAACCTGGGGTGACATGGAGGCCCCTGGGACCACCTCTTCACCGTGCCCTGTCCCTTCTACTTTGCTTTGCACGTGTGCCTGGTGTGTGCTGTTTCCGTCTGTCCCTCCTTCCCTCACTGGGCTGGGGCTGGGCCGAAGAGAGGGAGCTCTGAGCGTACCCAGGGGTGTGAACACTGACCACCCACACGGCTGTCTGCTTGGATCTGGGCCTGGGCACCGGCTGGGTTCCCGGGATCCAGAAAGGCAGAGATGGAAGGGGACGGATTCCGGAGCCAGATGTGGGTTGGGGGAGGAAACTCAGCCATCTCCTTGTGATGCTGCCTGCCTGTTGTCATGGAAACCCAAGCCATTCTCTTTTGAAGGACCCATTAAGGTGCAGGATATAATCAACCGTGTCTCTGGCAGACCCCCACGCTCCCTGGTGGGAGGCGACCACCAATTGAACAGCAGCTCCTGGATGATGAAGCATCTGAGTTCTGCCCTCACCATCTGTTTCCAGCACTGGTTGGAGACAATGCACTGTGTAACCATAAGTCTCTGCTCCTGTCAGCACTTTAGCATCCTCCCCTGTGGAAATGACAGAGGGACACGTCACAACTGCCATGTTGTCTCTGTGTACCAAACTATGATAGGGGTGTAAGGTAGTGGTTCAACATGCACATCCTGGCCACAGAGTGCCCAAATTCAGCTCCTGACTCTGCCACCCACTAGCTGTGCAACCTTGAACAACTTGCTTGACCTCTCTGGACCCCAGTTTTCTCTCCTATAAAATGAGGTATAATGATGGTACCTACCTTATAGGAGGTAATGTAGCTAAAGCTATCAAAACAGTGTCTGGATAAAGAAAATGTAGGATATTCTAGCAATGGAATATTATTCAGCCATGAAAAAGGAACAAAGCACTGACAGCTACAACATGGAGGAACCTTGAAAGCATTATGTTCAGTGAAAGAAACCACACACAATGGGATGCGTGATGTATGATGCCATTTATATGAAAATTCCAGAATAGACAAATCCAGAGAAACAGAAAACAGACTGATGGTTGCTGGGGGCTGTGGGAAGAGGGAAATGGGGAGTGACTGCTTAATGGGAATGGGGTTCCTTTTGGGGTGATGGAATGTTCTGGAAGTAGGTAGTGGCGATGGTTCTGGACCTTTGTGAATGTACTAAGTGCCACTGAATTGTCCCTTTAAAATGGTTGAAATAAAAATTTTATGTTATGCGTATTTGCTTTATAAAATTTCAAGTTTTTTTGATGGTGTGATACACACAGTGACACTCAGATCGAAGAAAGACAAAACTCTATGTTACTTGGAGCTCCAAACTAGAGGATACAGGGCTTGCACTGGACAGGGTAACAGCAAGCTGGAACTGTAGTGCGGTTAGCTAGGTTTCCCGGGCTTCCTGGGATTGGCTAATTTGAATAATTTCTTGGGTTCCAAGACCATGAGGCTGTCCCTAGTTGCCTGGTTCCTGGCCCTGGGGCAATCAAAGCAGGTGTGTGGTGGCCCTTAAGTATGAGAGCTGATAAGGGAAGTGGTCCAGGTGTGGACTTAGGCAGTTTCTCAAGAGGAAATGATCAGCCTCTGTCCAGGGCCTCAGAAATGGGTCCCTCCCTCCCTTCCTTCTCTCCTTCCATCTTTCCTCCCTCCCTTCCTCCCTCTCTTCCTTTCTTCCTTCCTTCCTTCTCATCTATCTATCAATCCATTATTTATCCACCTTTATACTTTTGTCATCATCATTTCCTGAGCACTTACTGTCTGTGGTGCCATGCACATACATACACCATCTCCTTGATCTTTACAACAGCCTGAAGAGAGAGGCCATAATCTCCCCACTTTACAGACAGGGAAACTGAGGCTGAGAGAGGAGAAGCACTTGACCAATGTCCCTGCTCAGCACCCTTCATCTCCCTGCCCCACTGCCCATCACAGAATAGAAATTATTTTAGCACCCACCTTCCTGGTGCCCAAAACATTGCATGTGGGTCTCTAACCCTCACCATCCTACAAAGACTTATTATGATGCCAAGAAACAGCCACCAAGGTTGTCTAATTATTATTATTATTATTTTTTTAATTTATTTTTTGGCTACATTGGGTCTTCATTGCTGCGTGTGGGCTCTCTCTGGTTACAAAGAGCAGGGGCTATTCCTCGTTGTGGCGTGCGGGCTTCTCAATGCGGTGGCTTCTCTTGTGGAGCACGGGCTCTAGGTGCACAGGCTTCAGTAGTTGCAGCACGCAGGCTCAGTAGTTGCGGCATGCAGGCTCTAGAGCATGCAGGCTTTAGTAGTTATGACGCGTGGGCTCAGTAGTTGTGGCTCACGGGCTCTAGAGCGCAGGCTCAGTAGTTGTGGCACATGGGCTCAGTTGCTCCGCGGCATGTGGGGTCTTCCCGGACCAGGATCGAACCCGTCCCCTGCGTTGGCAGGCGGATTTTTAATCACTGCGCCACCAGGGAAGCCCAAAGTTGGCTAATTTTAACTTTCAACACAGATAGTGCCTCAAAGGCACAATCTCATATGCCCCCCATGATCCTCTGAGGCATTTCATTCCTGGAGTGGATAACTCCATATTTCAAATCCCCTGTCTTCTCACAAGTGCTTTTACCTTTTGGAACTGTGTTGCTGCCACTGTGGGCTGGATTGTCTGTTTTATTTGTTCTGTCCTTGTCTGTCTCTCCAGGGTCTTGAAGCAGCCGCCAGGACATGGGTGTGTTTTAGGTAACTCTGCCCACTAGCTCTGCCATGTTACCCATTCGTACGCCTTCCCTCTTCAAGAGCTTACAACTCTATTTTGAAATATGAGCCTGGATATACAGGCTTATAGGAGGTCTCAGGTGGAAACTGGCTTGGAAAACGTGAGCAACATTGGGTGGATTTACAACTGTTTGAGATATCTGTGGCAGAGATTGCCAGCTGTCCTCAAAAACTGTTCTTCCCTTCTTTCTCTCACTGGCACTAGAACCCCCAGTTTTTATCTGAGCATATCTGGCGGTGTAAAAGATAGACAGTATTTTAACAAATGGCGCAGCACACCATGGGGATGAATGTGACACACTAAGGAGAGCAGAGCAACAGTATAGAAGGAGTCCAGGTCCTGCCATCATGGAGCTCCATACCAGCCCTGAACTGTGTACACTCAGTTACAAACTGCGTATGTTTTGTGACATAAAATAAATGTATTACCTTTTTTTTACTTAAAGAAGTTGAGTTGGGGGGACTTCCCTGGTGGTGCAGTGGTTAAGACTCCGCACTCCCAATGCAGGGGGCCCGGGTTTGATTCCTGGTTAGGGAACTAGATCCCACATGCATGCTGCAACTAAGAGTTCGCATGCCACAACTAAGCAGCCCACAAGCCACAACTAAGGAGTCCAACTGCCACAACTAAGGAGCCTGGGAGCCACAACTGGCACAATCAAAAAAAAAAAAGAGGAGTTGGATGTTTCATATAGTAAAATGCATAGACCTTAAGTGTACAGATCAATGATTTTTGACAATTGTAGACACCCATATAGTCGCTACCCTAATCAAGATGGATAATGTTTTCGGAACCCTAAACAGTTCCCACGGACCCCTTTCCAGTTGATTCCTACCCTCCCCCGGGGGCACCCAAAATTCTGATTTCTATCAACATAGATTAGTTTTGCCAGTTTTTGTTTGTTTGTTTGTTTGCCACACCGCATGGCTTACGGGATCTTAGTTCCCTGGCCAGGGATCCAACCCGTGCCCCCCTGCAGTGGAAGTACGGAGTCCTAACCACAGGACCGCCAGGGAATTCCCTGCCGGTTCTTAAATGCCATATAAATGGAATCATGCAGTATGTATCCTTTCGTGTCCAACTTCTTTTGTTCAGCATGACCTTCAGTCATCTAGGCTGCCGCTTGTATCATCAGTTTGTTCCTTTCTTTTTTTTTCTTGCCCACAGTGTGGATATACCAGTTTGTTTATCCATTTGCCAGTTAGTTTTTGGCTATTCCCAACAAAGCTGTTGTGACTGTTTTTGTAAAATTTGCTCTGTGGAAATAGATATTCTTTTCCCTTCTGTGTAGATCCAGGCATAGAACTGCTGAGTCAAAGGGAAGAAAATAGGGACTTCCCTGGTGGCACAGTGGTTAAGAATACACCTGCCAATGCAGGGGACATGGGTTCGAGCCCTGGTCTGGGAAGATCCCACATGCCACGGAGCAGCTAAGCCCATGTGCCACAGCTGCTGAGCCTGCACTTTAGAGCCTGTGAGCCACCACTGCTGAGCCTGTGCACCACAACTACTGAAGCCTGCGCACCTAGAGCCCCTGCTCCGCAACAAGAGAAGCCACCGCAGTGAGAAGCCGCGCACCGCAAAGAAGAGTAGCCCCCTCTCTTTGCAACTAGAGAAAGCCTGCGTGCAGCAATTGAAGACCCAACAATGAAGACCCAGTGCAGCCAAATTTATTTAAAATTAAAAGAAGGGCTTCCCTAGTGGCGCAGTGGTTGAGAGTCCGCCTGCCGATGCAGGGGACGCGGGTTCGTGCCCCGGTCCAGGAAGATCCCACATGCCGCGGAGTGGCTGGGCCCGTGAGCCATGGCCGCTGAGCCTGTGCGTCTGGAGCCTGTGCTCCGCAGTGGGAGAGGCCACAACAGTGAGAGGCCCGCGTACCGCAATAAATAAATAAATTAATTAATTAATTAAATAAAAAGAAAGTTACCTGGCCTTAAAAAAAAAAAAGGGGAAGAAAATAAACTTCCACTTTGTTAGAGTAACCCCACTATCTCCCTATATACTGATGTTCCCTCCTTCTTTGCCTCACTCTGGTTTCTTCACTTCTGCTTTCTTGGGACCACCTTCCAAATAAACCAGACTTGTCTCAGACTCTACTTTCATGGATTTCCCAAGTTAAGATAATTGGACACTGACCAAATAATAAGATAGCTCCATGGGTTGTACCTTCAGTTCAGTTGTCCACAGCACCTCTGAGGGTGATGGCTCTTCTTTATAGGGGCATGTGGCCTCCATGCTCCCGTGTCTGATGAAGGGGTTCAGGCATCAGCATTTACATCTCAACTGAATACTTATTAGGTACTAGCACTGAGCTGGGCATGGGGGTGGGTACAAAGATCAAACTGCTGAGATTAACTGAGGTTCCCGGCCCCCCAGTGGTCTATGGGAGAATAAAAGATCGGAGGTTTTTTTTTTTTAAACGAAGGATTCCCCTAAATGACAATCAGTGGGGAAGCTGGTCAAAATGCAGATTCCTTGGCCTGCCTCACCTCTGGATTATTGAAACTGAGAGGGCCCTGGAATGTGCATTCCCTATGATTTTCCTAGGGGAATCATCCTCATAATAAAATTGGAGAGGGCTTTCCTGGTGGCACAGTGGTTAGGAATCCGCCTGCCAATGCAGGGGACACGGGTTCAAGCCCTGGTCCGGGAAGATCCCACATGCTGTGGAGCAACTGAGCCCGTGCACCACAACTACTGAGCCCACGCGCCGCATCTACTGAAGCCCACGTGCTCTAGAGCCTGTGCTCTGCAACAAGAGAAGCCTGGCCACCGCAGTGAATAGTAGAAGAGTAGCCCCCGCTCGCCGCAGCTAGAGAAACCTGCGCGCAGCAATGAAGACCCAACACAGCCAAAAATAACAAATAAAATTTTAAATAAAATTGGAGAATTCGGGGACTTCCCTGGCAGTCCAGTGGTTACGATTCTGTGCTTCCAATGCAGGGGTTGTGGGTTCGGTCCCTGGTCAGGGAGCTAAGATCCCACATGCCGTGTGACGTGGCCAAAAATTTTTTTTAAATATTGGAGAATTCAAGCAAGAGATGGTCGTGAGTGAGCTAGTTATTGAGTGTCGCTGGTGGGGGAAATGATAGGCAATGACGCTCAGCACGGAAGGGCCAGATCATGCAAGTTGTGTGAGAATATTTGAATTTTATCTTGCAGGCAGTGGGAGTCTTGGAAGTGTTGAAGGCAAGGGTGGGACTTGATCAGATTTGTGTTCTAGAAAGACCCCTCACTGTATGTGGTGAATGAATTGGCTGTGTGTGTGTGTTTTGGGGGAGGAGGGAAGAGACTATGAGACGACCAGGCAGTGATGGAGGTAGGGGGCTGGAGAAGAGGACAGATTTGATGAGAATGACTTGCCTTGGGGAATATGGGAGGGGGAGGGGGAGGGAGAGGGTCTCTGGAATGTGGAGAGCCTGCCGCATGATGGGGGCATGGAGGGCAGGGGCAAGTTGGGGGTTGGGTGGATTGGGCGTTCACCTTGACATTATTAATTTGGAGTGATGGTGAGACACCTAGAGAAAGATATTCATAGAAATACCAGGGGGCTTCCCTGGTGGCGCAGTGGTTGAGAGTCTGCCTGCCAATGCAGGGGACACGGGTTCGAGCCCTGGTCTGGGAGGTCCCACATGCCGCGGAGCAACTAGGCCCGTGAGCCACAACTACTGAGCCTGCGCGTCTGGAGCCTGTGCTCCGCAACAAGAGAGGCCGCGACAGTGAGAGGCCCGCGCACCGCGATGAGGAGTAGCCCCCGCTCGCCGCAACTAGAGAAAGCCCTCGCACAGAAAAGAAGACCCAACACAGCCAAAAATAAATAAATAAATAAATAAGATTAAAAAAAAAAATACCAGGGCAGAACCTCCTCTTTCATTGGTGTCCCTAAAGGGCAGTATCTGGGTGCCTTTTCGTATCTGAAAGCTCTCCCATTCCCAGAGAACAATTCTAAATATACCAGAAAGTCTCTCACAGTTAGCCTTAACCCAGATGTTGAACTCTCTCTCCGCTCCTCATTCATGAAGAGCCTCTGGCATTTAGGTGTCTTGTAATCATATCTTCTCTGCTTGTTAATGGACCCACTGAGGCAGTACTCCCGGGAGAGAGAAAGATTTCGTTTGTCTGGGGCTGAGGAGGGAGTCAGGGGTTGCCAGAGCTAATGAGGAATCAATGCCTCATAATTGCTAATTAAACGAGTCTGGCTGTCTCCTGGGGCATTAGTTGGTTGGCCGGCCCTTGAGTGTCCACAAATTTAATTATACTTCCCAATAAACACCTGCAGCAACCATCACCCTGTGGTATCTCTGTGGAGGAGACCGAGGAGAAGTAGGATCTTCGTGTGTGCGCCGAAACCATCAATTCATTTATTGATTGATGTATTGGTTTATTCCCTGATGCCTTTATTGAGTCAACAAATATTTATTGAGCACCTGCTGTGTACCAGGCCCTGGATTGGGTGCCGGGGACTCAGCAGTGAAAATACAAACAGTCTCTGCCCTCATGGAGCTCACAGTATCATGGGGGAGACAGTTCTGTAAATAGTAACACAAAAATAATTAGACTAAGTGCCAGGTGGAAGATATCCCGGGTCTATGAGAATGTATAATGTAGACTTGACATGGGGAACGGTGAGGCAACAAAGAAAGTTTCCCTTGATGAAATGAGACTTGGATGAGGAGGCAGAATGTGCCGTGGGGCACTCTGGGTGACGGCATCCATTCCAAGCTGAGGGAACAACAAAGGCAAAGGCTGTTCGTAGGCTGGGCTGAGCCGAATGTCGTGTCTGTGACTTGATTAGGGTGTCACAGAGAATTGGGGGTGAGCCTCGATGATGCCACAGCCCACCTACTAGACGCAAGTTTACACGTGTCCTGTAATTGGTCCATGGAACTGATGGTAGGGTGGGGGGAGAAAAAAAATCATTCCCCAGAACTTTTATTGAAAAGTCTCCCCAGAATCCTGATCTAGGGAGGCCTTCAAAGGTTGTTCCCTCATTGATCCTCCAGGAAAGTGTAGTGAGATGGGTAAGAGTCCTGGGTTCAGAGTCAGATATTTTGTAGTTCCAGGCCCGTGGAGGCATAGGAGTGACATGGCCAACACCACACACTGCTGTGTATTCATGGGGTGCATGCCCCTATTCTTTTCCCTCCCCTGCCTTTATTCTGTGGAATTAGTCAGCCCAACCCCTGGGTGGAAGTGATTCCTCCCTGAGCCCCCAGCCCTCACACTTGCTTGTTCGTCTTGGGCGGAGGTCGACGGGAGTCCACGCTATGAGGAAGCTGTGACTTGTTGTCATAGTACATCAGAACAACAAAATCACTAGTCTTCCACACAGCACTAGACCACAACCGTTCCAGTCGTCTTCGCCACCGTCTGCCCCATGTCTGAGATCCCCACCCAGCTCTTTCCCCTCACCTGAGGTAAGCCATATCACCTGTTCTCCACTGCCCCCTGTTTCCCGTTCCTGGTCCTCCTGGAAAGAGGCAGGGTCTGATCTCCAAGGGCCCAACTCCCACCCAGCCATATCAGAAACATGGAATTTGGAGTTGGACAAATGTGGGGTTGACTTGCAGCTTCACCCTTGGGCTGAGAGCCCTTGGGCTTGTTACGTCCCTGCCCCTCTCTGGGTCTCAGTTTCCTCACCTGTCACCTGAGTGTAATAACACCCATGTCCTGGGGCTGAAGATGGCATGATATAATGTATGTAACATGCTTGATACAATGCTTCTCACAGAAGTCTGGAAAGAGCACAGTAATGCCATCTTGGCAGGCGCCTGTCCCCACTCCGTCCTACGGATTGGCCATTTCACCTGTTGGGAATTACAGATTTTTTTCTGTGTGCGGTTTCATCTCACCTGCTTATCTGGAAAACAATTCGTTGAAAGATCCATTAAATGAGGGTCAAGTCTCCAGAAACGTCAGACACTTCAGACCACCCTCTGTTCCCCCGTCAGGGGACAGGGGCTTCCCGGTACCGGGGAAGCTGTCCAGTGTCCTGGTCCTGAAATAAAGTCGGCTCCGGGAACCCCCTAGGAGCTGTCCGGAGCCCTGGTGCTGAAGCAGATTGTGGCTCCCTTCCTGGACCCCGAGCGGCGCTGTCCTGAGTCTCGGTGCTGAAATAAATAGCAGTTTCCTTCCTTGTTGGTCGGAGAGCTGTCCTCAACCTCGGTGCTGAAGAAAACTTGATTTGCTTCCCTTTCTTCCCCAGCTCACCCTAGTCCCCTCTGTTCTTCTCCCTCTTGGGAACTCCCCTCCACTACAATTCTTTCCCCTCCGATCCTCTTCCAGGTGCGCCTCCCGGCACAAGGCGGGGGAGAGACGGAGAGGTCAATAACTAGGACTCATACCTGCTTCTCACCTAGTGGCATGTTTCCAGAACTTACCTCCCAGGTAGTCAGCGCGGTTGGTCTCCGTTTTCCAGACCGTCAAACTTCACAGTCTTTGTCGCTTTCTGGGAAACTGTTCATGCGCTGACCTGCAAACCAGCCCCATTCACAGGGGCCCGGATCCCTCAGACCACCCCTCCCCCCACGCGGCTTCGGCCCTTCCCCTGTGTGCCTCACCTGCTTCCCGTCTTGCAGGCAGATGCAGGTGTCCACTGGCTGCCTAGGCGGGGACTTGCGCTTTTATGGGCTTCAGGGGAGGCGGGGCGCCGGGAACCCAGGGAGGGGCTTCGCCAGCCTGCCAATGGGACTCCGCCTCGAATGCAATTCCAAAGATTACCTCATAGGTTGTGGCCTCAGCTTCAGAATAAAAGTCTGGCATCTGCCCAAAACCTGGGTTAGGGGTTTTCTGGAGGGGGAGGGAACGCTCATTGTGTTCCTCAGGATCTTCCCACAGGGTCCAACCCCCTCCTAGGTCTCTGAACTCCGTGTTGGCTCAGGGACGCTGGCCAGTACCTGCTTCTCCCCATCCCCAGCTTGTGCTATTGCTGGATCAGGAGAGAGAAAGCTAGTAAACTGTGTTGGGGTAAAAACGGCACCGTGCAGAATATTTAAGTCCAGTTCCAGATAGGGAAACTGAGGTCTGTGGGACTGGAGGGCTTAGAGGAGGCTGGGGCCAAGGTGAGACTCTAGCCTAGATCTTCTGATTCCTTGATTCAGAATCCAACTCATAACTTAATGTATTGTTTTGCTTTATGGAGCAGGGTCTGAGCCAAAAAACACACGAACTTGGGTTCAAACTCAGAGTTTTCTCCTCCTTGCTGTGGGTATTTGGGTATAATCAAACCTCTTTGTGATTCAGTTTCCTCAGTTGTGAAATGGCAATGATGGTAGTAACTTCTCAGAGCATTGAGATGAGGAATTAATGATATGGTGTGGATTGCATGTTGAAATAAATAATCAGGACTGGGGCTAGGGTGAGGGAGGCACTGTCCTCAGGTGCAAAATTTAAGGGGCTACAAAAAAACCCCTCAGTAATCAAGATAAATAATATTTCAATGCAATGTTTTAAGAAATCAGAATTACTGCAAAAAATCCACAACGAACAAAATACCAAACTTTATCAGTAAAGACAGGATCGGCATTACTAATTTTTCCTTTTGCCTCAGGCTCCAGTGCAGCATGGCATGGCACTAGAAATAATCTGATCATGATAAGTTTCCCAATAATGTAGCTATTTATTATTTTCTGAGACATTCCACTCATTTATTTATTCAACAGACTTCTATTGTATTAGGCACCAGGGACATATACATGAATTCAGCAACCCATCTTGCCTTCAGGGGGGGTAAAGACATGAAGTTATAACTATGCTCAAATGTAGTATGTGTGACAATAGAGGGATTTGTGTCATAGCTTGTGCTGTCCCTAGTATGAACGTCCTATGAAGGAGCTGCTCATTTTGTGGAATTTGACCTCACAAGTGAGCTGCCTGTAGATCACCTATGGATTCAGGAGCATCAGATAAGGTACCTAGCATTTGTCAGCAAAGTGCCAAACCAAAGATTAGCCCCATCCACACACACTGGGGGAAAGTTCAATCAAACCCATAATGATGCGTGCAAAAGCTGCAGGGAATCCTAACACATAGTAGGTACTCAACAGATTCACTGTCAGCTATGTGACTTGTGGGAGTTCGTCTGAAACACTCTGGCTTAATTCTTCCATCCTGCCTCCCATGCGGAGGCCAGTTCTGGCTTCCCACCTCCAAAGGAGGAGCAGGGAGCCTGCTACAAAAGGAAGAGGAAGAAACAGGAATGCAGCCTGGGGGTGGCTGCCTCATTTATTTGTTTCCCTCTTTAAAAAAAAAAAAAAAACTTTCTATTTTTTTAAAAAGAAATTCACACCCACAGGAAAGTTTCAAGAACCAGGCAATAAACTCTCATATCATCTTTACCTAGATTCACCCACCCATCCTTAACATTTGGCCACATTTGCTTTCTCTTTGTCTTTTTCTCTATAGAGATCTTTGCCTCTGTTCTAATCATGTAAATTGCAAACACAACTGCCCCTTCATCCTAAATACTTCAGCACGCATTCCCCAAGATCAAGTCTGCTATGTAACTTAATGCAACGATCTCAACCAAAAAGTTAAAGTTGTTACAACACGACTGTCTAATCCAGAGTCCATATTTCAGTTTCACCAGCCATCCCAGTCCTGTCCTTTATGGTATTTCTTCCCAAGCCAGGGTCCAATTCAAAATTATGCATTGCATTTCACTGTCCCGTTTTCCATCTCTTTTGCAGAGGGGTGGGCTTTGTAGTAACAAGAAGACTCAGACCCCAGGCTCTTCCTTTCAACCCTGAGATCTGGCTCCGTCACTGTCTTCTACAAGGCTGTGCAGTGTACACAGGGTCTGACCCCCCCCTTATTTACAACAAGAGTTTGTTTACAGGATTTCTTAAGCCCTCTCCTCCTCCAACATTCTGGAAAGATTTGGCCAGATCTGTTCCCCCCGCCCAAGCCTACTTTATGCATTCGTTTACTCCACACACAAAAATTTTTTTTGAACGTCTGCTATGTGCTGGGCACTGGGAAATACAACAGGGAACCCAGCTGATGTGATTTTTGGCCTCCATTTAGTGTAGAAGATAATAAACAAGTAAACAAAGGAACAAGATAACCTCACACAGAGATGACGGCTATGAAAAAAACAGACTAGGGGATTGTGATAGTGCTGGAGTCAGCAAACTTTCTGTGAAGGGCCAGAAAGTAAATATTTTCAGCTTCGCAGGCCAGCCGGTCTCTCTCGTGGCTACTCCCCTCTGCTGTTGTAGCTCAAAATCAACCTTGGAGAATATATAAATGGATAAATGTGACTGTGTGCCAATAAAACTTTATTTGTAAAAACAGTTGCAGCTCATTTGGCCCAAGGCCCACAGTAGAATGGGATTGGCTGGTGAGAGGGACATTGCTTAGGCTGGAGGTTGGGGAAGATCTCTCTGGGGTGGGGCCATCTGAGCTGAGACCTGAAAGGTGGGGAGGCGATGACTGTGGGAAAATTTAAAGGACAACTGTGGGGCTGAAGGGACAGTTGGTGTAAAAGCCCTGGGGGCAGGGGTACCGGCCCTGATGGATGTGTTGGAGGATGATCAAGGGTGGTAATAGATTTAATCGGAGAGAGATGGCCAGGGGTCTGGTCACTCAGGACAGGAGCAGATCACAAACACAGAAAAACCTTTCCCCCTTTCTTTCTCTCCCTGCTCAAGCTTTTACTCTGTGCGGGGCTCTGTGCCCAACACTCTACGTGCCAAGTATTCCTAAGGCGACCCCGTAAGATACCTATACCATTGTTGTCCCCAATTTACAGATGAGGAAACTGAGGTCCAGAGAGGCTAAGAAACTAACCCAAGGCCACCTGGAAAGCAAGTGAGCAAGCAACAAAGCTGGGATTTGAACACAGCTCTGACTCTTGGTTCCAAAGTTCACGGTCCTCACCACTTCCCCCAACATTGCCTTCTTTTGGGGTTCCCCCTCATACCTCCAGGAGAGCAGAGAATGTCTTTACACCTAGAATTTTGAGATTCTCCTGCCAATTCTTCCAAGCTGCAGAGCAGATACGAAATGCCCCATTTTACAGATGTGGCAGAGGCAAGCCCCTTCTCCACAGACTGCAGTGAGCGGGGGCTGGAGCTGGGATGGGGACCCCGGTCTGCTGACTCTAAGGTCTAAGTTCTTGTCAATGTCCATTCTGTTCCCTGTTCCCTTCCAGAGGTCCTGTATGCATATTCGAATTTATACATCATCCTACACACACACCTTTTATGTTTTTAACCTTTTAAAGAATTCATAAAGCAGACATATTAAGGTATAATTTATAGACAGTAACATTCACATTTTTAGGTATATAGTTCTATAAATTTTAGGTGTACAGTTCTATAAATCTTTTTCTTTCTTTCTTTCTTTCTTTTTTTTTTTTTTTTTTTTTGGCTGTACCGGGTCTTAGTTGCAGCACACAGGATCTTCGTTGCCCCGTATAAGATCTTCATTGAGACATGCAGGATCTTTTAAGTTGCAGCATGCAAGATCTTTAGTTGTGGCATGTGGACTCTTAGTTGCGGCATGCGGGATCTAGTTCCCTGAGCAGGGATGTAACCCGGGCCCCCTCCATTGGGAGTGCAGAGTCTTAACCACTGGACCATCAGGGAAGTCCCCAGTTCTATAAATCTTGACAAATATAGAGTCATGTACCCAACACCATAATCAAGATGCAGAACAGTTCCATCATCCCCCAAAGTTCCCACTGCCCCCTAATTAGGCGTGGGAGTGTGTAGTCTATCCCCTCCCCCACCCATAATTCCTGGTAACTGATATCCATCATCACAATTTTGCCTCTTCCAGAACGTCATTTAAATGGAATCACATAAGGGGGATGGGGGGATGCTGCAAAAAAAAAAAAGAAAAAAAAAAGGAATAACATGGTGTGCAACTTTCTGTGACTGGTTTCTTTCACCAGCATAATACGTCGGAGATTCATCCATGTTGTTGTGTATGTTGGGAATCAGCTCCTTTTTTATTACTGAGTAGCATCCCACTATGTGGATGGAGCACAGTTTCCTTAACCATTCACCAGTGCAGGGGCGATGGGTTCAGGGACATCTCTAGGTTTTGGAGTTAATGAATAAAGCTACTCTAAACATTCACGTACAGGTGTTTGTGTGGACAGTATGTTTTCATTTCTGTAGGGTAAATACCTAGGAGTGGGATGGCTGGGTGACCTGGTAAGTTTGACTTTATAAGAAATTGCCAAGGGACTTCCCTAGTGGTCCAGTGGCTAAGACTCTGTGCTCCCAATGCAGGGAGCCCAGGTTCGATCCCTGGTCAGGGAACTAGATCCTGCATGCCACAACTAAGATCCGATGCAACCACATAAATAAATATTTTTAAAAAAGAGAAATTGCCAATTTTTTTCCCCAAAGTGGCCACACTGTTTGGCCTTTCTGTGAGCAGTGGATGGAAGTTCCAATTGCTTTACATCTTCGTCAGCACTTGGTATTGTCAGTTTCTTTTTCAGCCACCTAATAAGTATGCATTGTCTTCTCTTCCTTTTTTTTAATACATAAGGAAGCATTCTATTCATACCTTGCAAAATGCTCTTTTTCACTTAATAGTATGTATAGAAGAACAAGACATAGTCTTTTTAAAAATTAATTATTTTTGGCTGTATTGGGTCTTTAAAAATATATATATATATATATATATATATATATACTTATTTTTGGCTGCGTTGGGTCTTCGTTGCTGCACGCGGGCTTTTTCTAGTTGCGGCGAGTGGGAGCTACTCTTCGTTGCTGTGCGAGGGCTTCTCATTGTGGGAGCTTCTTGTTGCGGGAGTATGGGCTCTAGGTGCACGGGCTTCAGTAGTTGTGGCGCGTGGGCTCAGTAGTTGTGGCACGCAAGCTCAGTAGTTGTGGTTTGTGGGCTCTAGAGTACAGGCTCAGTAATTGTGGCGCACGGGCTTAGTTGCTCCGCAGCATGTGGGATCGTCCCAGACCAGGGCTCGAACCTGTGTCTCCTGCATTGGCAGGCAGATTCTTAACCACCGAGCCACCAGCGAAGCCCAGGAACAAGACATAGTCTTTGACAAAATGTATAGTAAGAGAGATAGACAGTCCCAGGCTATTACAGTTCCCAGTGAACAAAGCTGTGATGGAGGAGATTTGGGGCACTGTGGGAACCCAAGGGAGTCACCTGCCCCCATCCAGGTCGAGGAAGGAGGGGTAAATCAAGGAGGGCTTCCTGGAGGATGCAGCACTGTCTAAACTGAGACCTTAGGCTGAGGAGGAGTGAGCTGGGTGAAGTTGCAGGAAGTGTGTTCTTGACAGCAGGAACAGCATGTGCAAAGGCTGGGAAAGAATCTGGACTTGGCACATTTGGAGTCAGGACCACTGGTTGCAGAATCTTTCCTCCTTTTGCCCCGTTGTGCCTGCCTTTGGGTCTGACTGGTCCATTTAATCAGATGGGGTGACTTTCTCTTGCAAACACTGGCACCTTAGGAGGCTCCATTCCACCTTCCAGAATAGAATCATCATAGCTGGCATTTAAAAATCACTTACGGTGCCCTTGCTAATTCGAACTCTGCCCTTGTCATCTCGCTGGGAATCTCAGCTTCACGGAGAGTCCCCTTTGTTCATTTTTCTCTCCCTGGGTCCCCAGGATCTGCAACATTTGCCTGTATCCCAGGCAGGTGCAGGTGGGCAGAAATGAATGAATCTCTTTAGAAAATGTTCCCCAGGAGACTCCATTTAGGAATAGTAGCTAATTATCTCTGGGGATAATAAGCCAGCAGTGAGTATTAATTAATAGCTCATCACGGCAGAAATAAAGGTTTAGGAGTGAGAGTTAAGGGTCTGGGATGATTCTTCCTCCCTGTCCCCTGCCTTACACACACACACACACACACACACACACACACACACAGAGGCACACACACGCAGCCCCTTCCTCAGCCGTTACTATAGAGACCTCCTTCCTGCCACCCTCATGAGCATTTACAAATCGAGAATGCACAGATGGTGGCCTCAGCAGGCCTGTTGTTCTCTCTTCTAAGGACAGTTCCTGGAGCCCCAAGGATTAAGGAAACAGGGCTACTCTGGACAACATCTGCCTGGAGCCCTGAAACCTGACCCTCAAGCCCAGGCAGGGGGAGATTAATGGAGGCGTTTACCCAGAAGGGGCAGAGCGCACAAACAGGACCACACACAGGTTGCCCTCCCCACCTGAGGCCGCCAGGGAATCCCTAATGAAGGTCTCAGTCCTGAGGGAGAATCACCCCAAAGGTCAGGCAATTTAACACTTCAGACCCTGTGACAGAGGGGAGCATCTTGCAGTGTGTGTCCTGGAACTATTGCAGTAATATGACTTAGTGTTTCCTGAACATCTATTTTGTGCCAAACACTGCCACTTTATATGTAATAAGTACATACTGGAGAGCTTTATGCATAATATAATTATGATGATACTAATGCTTAATTATCTGTCATTAGCTATAAGCTTAGAGCTTTAAAAGGACAAGGATCTTGCCCATTTTAATCCCCACTGTATTTCCCAGTGCTCGGAATTGATAGCCATTGAGTGAATGAATGATCTCATTTACTCCTCACAGCCACTGCAGAATAACTGAATCCCATTTTTCAGATGTGGAAACCGAGGCCCAGAGAAGTGGAGAGATTCCCCCAAGGACACGCAGCAAGTAGGGAGCAGAGGAGGGATCTGAAAGGAGGTCTTCCTATTACAAAGACCGCCCCCCTCCTTTTGATGAGGCCCAGAGAGGGAAAGCAACTTTCTCAAGCTCACACAGCATGTCAGGGACCCAGCCAACATTAGAATCCGCTTTCCCACCCCTCTCTTGGATGCTCTTTTCCTTGGATCTACCATAGTTCCTTTCAGTCCTAGCACCAAACGCAGTGTCTGGAACACATTGGGCCCCAATAGATATTTGTGAGTGATGCTGTGGGTACCAGGTTGGGGCATTCCAGAACCTTCCAGAACCCTTCTGAGGTTGTTATCTGCTCTGATCTTACACCCTTGCTCTCCAGGAGGCCAGAACTTGGAGTTTTGTTCCTGTTTGAAAGATAAGGGGAAAGGGAAGCACAGAGAGGCCAGATTGCTAGCTTAATGTTATACCAAGAGAGGGTGGTTGGCTGGGGCTGGATGTCTCCTCCCATGCCATCCTGACGCTCCCTTGAATGCCTCCTCTCTCAGTATCTACCTGTTTTCAAAACCAATTTTCTGTTTATTGAGCACCCACTAGGTGTGGGATCTCTCTACCTCATCATATCCTCACATTAACATCCCTAGCTCCCTGCTATTAGCACCCTTTCCCAGAGACAGAAGCAGGCACAGAGAGGTTGAGACACTTGCCCAACCACACCAGAGCAGGGAAGAGGAGAGGGCTGCCATTTGAAACCAGAGTCCCCATGTGTAGCCACATTCCGTGGTTGGTGTCTGTGTCCCGAGTCGGACCAGCCCCCGGTCTGTGAAGGGTGATTCTTGAGCTGCCAAGCTGCCAGTCTGTATAGACCTGGTTTCCTCTCCAGCCCTGAGTCCTGGAAGGACCCTGAATGAACGCCATGTTCTCCCTTCTAAGCTTTCGGACATGCTTCAGAAACAGCATTGATAAAATTTCCGGTACAACCCTCCCCTGCAACTGTCCTTCCTCTGACTGCTTATCCTAGTGGCAGAGAAGGGGACAGGAACAGAATTCAGAGGAGGGGACAGGAACAGTATTCCTGACAGTCACAGTGGTGGAGGCCAGCACATCCGTAGCTGAGGCGGAGAAAAGTTGTGCGTGTATCAGGGAGGCCTCTTTGAGGCTGGGCTATTTGTACCGGGACAGGAAAGGTGAGAGTCAATCAGCGGAAAGAGCTGTCCAGGCAGAGGGAACAGCACGTATGAGGCTGGAGGTGGGAACCAGCCCTGGAGAAACTGAAAGCAGGCCAGATATGCCCTCCTGTCCACTCAGATCCTGGGCCACATCCTGTGGTCAATGATATATATAGTCCTTGGAGCCTATGTTCTCTGTTATGAGGCTGAGCATTCAGACCCACAGCGTGGCTCAGTACACAGTAGGTGCTCAATTAATGTTTGTTGATGAAAGTATGAACAAAGCAAAGAACTGGAAGGAATTTAAGAGATCAGCCAGTCGAAGGATGGAAAACTCAAATGCCCACAGGAGAGTTTCACGTGAAAGCCCCCGATTTAGGCTCTTTAAAAAAAAAAAAAATTCAAGGAAACAAACGCAAGTGACAGCCAACTTGGCAGAGGCCCCTTATCTAATCCCTTCATTTTATCTATGGAAGAAACTGAGTTCGGAGCCATTAAATGACACTTGGGAGGTCTCACAGCCCATAACTGAGAGCTGGGACAATGACGATGATTAGCTTCTGTTTACTGAATGCCTACTATTGTGCCTCACATACGTTCTCTCAATAAATACAACTCCCACGAATAGATATTGAGATCTCCCGATTTGTTTTTTAACTAATGAGGAATCAGAGGCTCAGAGAAGTTAAGGGACTCAGAGTCACGCTACGGTAAAAGGCCGAAATGGGATTTGAACCCCTGTATCCAGAGCTAAGCCTTTATACAATCCCTTCAAGAGCGTATTTTCCTTATTTTTCGTACAGGCGGAAATCGAGACTCAGCGGACTGGGAGGGCTGGTTGGGGGGAGGTGTGTGTGTGTGATTCAATAAAGCCAACAGCGATTGAACAGTTCCTCTGAGACCACGAATCTTAGGAATCAAACCCATCGATCTGATTCGCGCCCCCAAACCCAGAAATACCCAAGCACGAGTATCTCCAACCCTGCCGCAAGCGCGCCGACTCTCCTCCCCTACAGTAGGTGTACACAGTAGGCGCTTAATGAGCGCTTTGATGGCGGTTATGGAAGCAAAGGCGAGGCTGCTGGAGTAAGAGGGTCCTGCTTCCGTGCCCTCCCTGCTCAACCCCTCGGGGCCTGCCCAGCCCCCAGTCCCAGCCCCCTCGCATCCGGGAGCTCTCCTACAGCAATTACGGTAATTAGCTCCGAGCTGCTGGCGGCGGGGGAAGGAGGGAGGAGGGAGGGAGGCGGACTTTGGCCCAGACTGACCTGCTTCCGGGCGGGCGCTCGGATTGGTCTGCCCCGGGCACGTGACACGCGCCGTGAACTTGTTGCTGGGCATCCCGGCGTTGCCAGGGCAACGCCTGCCGCGTGTCCTCTCTGCCAAGTGCCGGGGAGAAGTGGCTGTGCTGAGGGTCTCGAGACTCGCAGGAGGCGAGGAGGGGGGATCCGGTGAGCGAGGCGAGCTGCCTCCCTCCCCCAGCTCTCCCCAAGCCCATCCCCCGCAGCCCAATCGCCCTTGGTCCCCCGTGGACGTGTCATCTGTGAAGGTAGACACAGCAGATTCAGGGTCGCAGATGGAGCCGGGGGCACACGCAGAAGAGTCCCTTGCCAGGAACTCCCCCATGCGCAGACAGGGTATACAGGCAGAACGGAGGGGCACAGATCTAGCATTGACAAACAGTTGCTGAAAGCCCACCAACCTCAGAGCCTGTGTTCAGATGGGGCAACACTAGACAAGGCAGAGATGAGACAGTCCCTGTGCCCCCAGTCATCATCCTCATCACAGGAGCCCCTGCACCTGACAGCTCCCATGCAGAGAGCCTCAGCTAAGCAGTGTACCTGCATTTCATCCTCATTACACTCCTAAGTTATTCCCATTTTACATATGAAGAAACTGAGGCTCAGAATAGGGCAAACATCTAGCCAGGAGGAAGGTACTCCACGCTTCAAAGGTGTGTCTATTAAAGCCCACATACTTAATTCACTTTATAAAACGTAAGCCAGTAATAATAGTAATAATAATGATAATAGTATGTTAGCTATTGCTGTGTAACAAATTACCCCAAAACTTAGTGGCTGAGAACAACAATATTTATCATCTCACAGTGTCTGTGGGTCAGAAGTTTGGATGTGACTTAGCTGGGTGCTCTGCCTTAGAGCCTTTCTGGCTGAATTCAAGGTGTTGGGCAGGGCTGTGGTCTCATCTGAGATCTGGCTGGGGAAGGATCTACTTCCAACCTCATGTGGTTCATGGTAGGACTCAGTTCCTACAGGGCTGTTGCTGGAGGTGGCTGTCAGTTCTTTGCCTTGCGGGTCTCTCCAACATTGTGGATTGCTTCATTAAAGTATATTAGCCCATGGTGGGAATTCCCTGGCGGTCCAATGGTTAGGGCTCCGCGCTTTCACTGCCAAGGGTGAAAGTTCAATCCCTGCTCAGGGAACTAAGATCCTGCAAGCTGCACAGCGTGGCCAAAATAATAATAATAAAAATAAAAATAACTTAAAAATAAAGCATATTAGCCCAGGAGACAGCAGTCTCCTAGCAAGATGGAGGTCACAGTCTTTTATAACCTAATCATGGAGATGACATCCCATTACTTAGTGTGTGTGCACTTACTTATTGTGGTAAAGTATGTATAACACAAAATCTGCCATTTTAACCACTTTAAGTGTACATTTCAGCGGCATTGAGTACGTTCAAAATGCTGTGCAGCCATCACCACTATTTCCAAAACTTTTTCATCACCCCAGACAGAAACTCCATGTCCATTAAAGCAAAAGCTCCCCATTCTCCCTTCCCCTCAGTCCCTGGTAACCCCTAATCTACTTTGTCTCTATGAATTTGACTATTATAGGTACCTCATGTAAGTGGAATCTTACAATATTCTTTTGTGTCTGGTTTATTTTCTAGGCTAATATTTTCAAGGTTCATCCATGTTGTAGTGTGTGTCAGAATTTCCTTCCTTTTAAAAGGCTGAATAATATTCCATTTTATGGATGGCTCACATTTTGTTTATCCATTTATCTGTCAATGAACATTTGGGTTGCTGTCACCTCTTGACTACTGTGAATAATGCTGCTATGAACATGGGTGTGATAATATCTCTTTGAGACTCCGCTTGCAGTTCTTTCGGATAAAGACCCAGAAGTAGGATGGCTGAATCATATGGTAGTTATATGTTTAGCTTTCTGGAGAACCTACATACTGTTCATACAGTTTTCCGCAGTGGCTGTACCATTTTATATTCCCACCAAGAGTTTGCAAGGGGTCCAACTTCTCCACATCCTCAACATCACTTGCTATTTTCTTTTTTCTAAATTCTAACAGGGTGTGACAGTTGGGTGCATTCTGTAGCAAGGTCTTGCCAGGTGAGTTTGAGAGGCTTGAAGGACAAAGAGCGATTAAGGACTGAGGAACTCAATCAATCAATGTGTTGGTTATGAAATGAGAGTTACAGGCTTACCCCAAAGCTTTGGGGTCATGGGGCAGGATAGCAAGAGGATTATAGGAGTGAAAAGCAGAGAGGAAAGTGGTTGGAAGAGCTTGGAGTGGTATGATATTGTGATTTATAATAGGATAGATATAGATACAGATATAGATATATTTGAACTTTTTCTCCGTTCCTGGCACAGAGCTCCTAAAACCCTTGGAATTTCCTAAGTGATAAGAGCAATAAAGATGAAATGAGTGTTGTTTGTTATCCAATAGCCAATGATTTAATCAGTTTTGCCTACATAATGAAACCTCCATAAAAATCCCTTAAAGTATGGGTTTGGAGAACTTCCAGGTTGATGACCGCATGGAGGTGCTGGCAGGGTGGCACACTCAGAGAGGGCATAGAATCTCCGTCCCTTTCCTCATACCTTGCCTTTTTTTTTTGCGGTACGCGGGCCTCTCACTGTTGTGGCCTCTCCCGTTGCGGAGCACAGGCTCCGGACGCGCAGGCTTAGCGGCCATGGCTCATGGGCCCAGCCGCTCCGCGGCATGTGGGATCTTCCCGGACCGGGGCACGAACTCGTGTCCCCTGCATCGGCAGGCGGACTCTCAACCACTGCGCCACCAGGGAAGCCCTGAGTTGTATTCTTTTATAATTGTGTAATCTAGTAAACTGTTTTCCTGAGTTCTGTGAGCCATTCCAGCAAATTTTCCAACCCGAGGAAGGTATCAAGGGAGCCTCCCATTTATAGCTGGTCAGTCAGAGGCACAGGTGATGGCCTGGGCTTGTGATTGGCATCTGAAGTGGGAGCAGTCTTGCGGGACTGGGTCCTTAACCTGTGGGATCTGATGCTATCTCAGGGTTTGTAGTGTCAGAATTGAGTTGAATTCAGGGTACCCAGCTGGTGTCTGAGAACTGTTTTGTGTGGGGGAATAGCCTACATATTTTGATGTCAGAATTGAAGTATTAAGAGCAGTCATAGAGAGGAAACACAGGAGTGTTTTTTTCTTCCAGTTGGAGTTTCAATGGAGGAACTCTGGTTGCCGGCAACAGAAGCCATACCAATGAGCCTTACAGAAGAATTGGGTTGTTCACAGGATTAGCTGAATATAGGACCCGGGGCAGTTCTGGGGATCTGGAGAGCAAGACCCAATGGATGTCCCCTTGAGGGAGCTTCAGTTACCACGGTTGAGCCTGTAGCAAAGGTATTATTCATCTTGACCTCCTCCCACTCAGGTGGAACATTCTGAGAAAGTTCCACCAATTGTCTCAAAGTCATGAAACTGTCCCCTGACTGAGTGGGATGTGTGAATTGACAGCCCATCCAAGACCCAGGACCTAGGGAAGGAGGTGTTCCCCGGCAGTAAATCGGAGTGCTACCAACCCTCAAACCTCACCAGTTCACTATAAACAGTGCCTCAGGAACCCAGGCATTGGGACAAAGAAGAATGAGCTGACCCTCATGGGCAGGAGAAAAGTCTCTGTGGTAAGAGTCACCCAACGCATGCAGCCTGGCAGCAAGTTTGACCATGTACTTCCCCTGCTCTAACCTCTTCCGTGGCTCCCTATTTCCCTCAAGATAAATTCCATGCCTCAGTTTGCTCATCTGCAACACAGAGCTGCTAATAGCATCTACACCCTTAGGATGTAGTGAAGATAAAAGAGTTAACAACAGGGAGGGCACATAAACGGTGGCAGGCCTATAGTTATCACTCAAGAAATGACAGTGACCATGATGGTAATTATCTTTTGTAAGCCTTCGCCTCTCCCCTCACATGCCCCCAGAGATGCTGATATGCTTTCCTTCTGCTCAGAAAACTCTCATTATGCCTCAGAAATTGTTTCTGCTTATGTAAAATGGAGGCAGTGATAGGATCCCCCTGACAGGTTGTGGTGAGTATCTTTCTTTAAACCCACATGTCACATGCTTAACCAGTGCTGGGGGCATGATAAGTGCCCAGAAAATTTTAGACAATATTATATATCTTTTACGAAAGTTTTGAGATAATTGTAGATTCATATGCATTTCTAAGAACACGGGAGGATCCAGTGTATCATCTACCCAATGATAACATCTTGCAAAACTATTGATGCACGTCGGGAATATTGACACTGAACATTTCTGTCACTGCGGGGGTCCCTCCTGTTCACCTTTTAAAGCCACACCCAGTGTCCTCCTACTTCACCCTGTTAACCCCGGGCAACCACTAATCCATCCTCCATTTCTCCAGTTTTGTCATGTCAAGAAGATCCCATAAAGGGATGCATCCAACATGTAAGCTTTTGGGAATGGCTTTTTTTCATTCAACATAATTCTCTGAAGATTCATTCAAGTTGTTGGTGTTATCAGTAATTTGTTTCTTTTAACTGCTGAGTAGTTCCATATATTGGTTTTTAGCTTTTTATTTTGAAATGAATATCAAAGTTTACAAGACTAGGGACTTCGCTGGTGGTGCAGTGGTTGAGAATCCACCTGCCAATGCAGGGGACACGGTTCGAGCCCTGGTCCGGGAAGATCCCACATGCCGTGGAGCAACTAAACCCGTGCGCCACAACTACTGAGCCTGTGCTCTAGAGCCCGTGAGCCACAACTACTGAAGCCCGCACGCCTAGAGCCCCTGCTCCGCAACAAGAGAAACCACCGCAATGAGAAGCCCGGGCACCACGACAAAGAGTAGCCCCCGCTCGCCGCAACCAGAGAAAAGTCTGCACACAGCAGAGAAGACCCAACGCAGCCAAAAAAAAAAAAAACAGTTTATAAGACTAGTACCATGACCTCTTGGCTACCCATCACTCCACTTCACATTTTGTTATTCACGTTTTAATATATATATATCCTGTCATTGTCACCGAGCCCGTTAAGGGGTTTGGCACCTCTAAGAAAAAGGCTGTCCTCTTACATAATCATACAATGAATTCATGAAATTTAATATTGAGTCAATGTTATTATCCCATATGTAATCCATATTCAAATTTCTCCAACAGTCAGCATTGTGTTCATTAGACCTCTTTTCTTTTCCGATCTGGGATGTAGTCAGAATCACATGTTGCATTTGGTGTTCCTGTCTCAACAAGCTGTCGTTGCCTTCCATGACATTTGAAGAGAGCAGAAAAGTTGTTCTGTAGATGGTTTTGCTTTGACTTTGTCTGATGGTCTCTCTAATTCATTTCATTCATCCAACAAGCATTTATTGAGTGTCTACTGCATGCCAGGTGCTGGCATCATACAGCAAATGGGACTTCCTAGTTGTGTAGTGAAACCATCAAGTAGATGGGCTGTAGTGTTGCTTTGAGATTGCCAGCCGTTCCCGGCCGAACATCCGGCTCTGTCATTCACTCGCTGTGTGCCCTTGCACTGGACACTTTCCCTCTCTGGGCTTCACTTTCCTCACGTGGAAAACATGGCCAATGTTAGTCTTTACCACTTATGGGGGCTCGGAGAATTCAGTGGGACTTCCCATGGCGAGACTGGTAGATACCGAATGCGTGATAAACAAAGTTAACTTGTGATTTTTATTATTGTGTGAATCTAGGTCAGGGTCTCCCAACCTCCGTACTTGGGGCCGGATCATTCTCTGTGGTGGGTCCATCCAGTGCACTGTAGGGTGCTGAGCAGCAGCCCTGGCTCCCGCCCACTTGATGCCAGGAGCCCCTCCAGTCATGACAGCCACAGATGTCTCCAGACCTTGCCCAGTGTCCTCTGGGAAGGAAGGACCCCGCTGCCCCACTGGAGTGAGGACCACTGATCTGTGTTAAGTGATTTTGAAGCATAATGATGATTGAAGCAATCCATGATTAAGTGACCAAGCCCTCCACATCTACTCAACCAAGGGTTGAACGATGCCGAGGAATATAAAGTCCCATTCTAAGAATCTAAGGGTCTCTGGTTTCACAGGGGTAAGACTTCCCGAGGTGTGGTCAGACACTCTGCTTGCTGCTCAGCCCGCTGGGCCCCCAGAGCTCCACCCCTGGCTCATCAGCTGTGTCTCCATGGGTCCGGGTGCGCCTGCCCACCCAGCCTCTGTTGCCAGCCTCGGCCGTGAGAAAAGGGGCTCAGGTTTCAGCTCAGGGCAGCTGCTGGGAGGCCCCGGTCAGGTGAGGGACTTGGGAGCAAGGCCTCGCAGATGAGGACGGAGCCCGATAATCCCTGTGTCACTCTTGTCCCTTGCAGTGTCCCAGCTCACCTGTGAGAGCCAGCTCAGGGACCCAAGAAACAGGGAGAGTGTGTGGGTGGGCGAGCATACAGTCAGTCAGTCAGTGGCAGTCATCTGGGTTGGGACGTTTGCTCCCCCAGGGGACATTTGTCAATGTCTGGAGACATCTTTAGATGGAGGTGCTGCTGGTATATAATGGGTAGAGGCCAGGGATGCTGCCGAACATCCTGCAATGTGCAGGACCACCCCCGAAAGCAAGACTGATCTGGCCTCAAATGTCATTAGTACTGAGGGAGAGGAACCCAGATCTGTGTCGATGGAAAGGGGTTCATTTCATCTTTTCAGAAACTGTCTTACTTGCTGTCTTTTTCTTATTATGTGAGTGCATATTACCTGCTGATAAAGGTTAGAGAAAGACAAAAAAGTAAATAAAAGTCACCCACGACTACCCCATGCAGAGGGGATTGCTGCTAGCAGTTTTTAATATCCTCCCCCCGATATATCTGTATTCTCATTTGTATATTTACAAAAATGGAATAATTTAGCACAGTATTTCACATAACAGATAGGAAAATCTTTTTGTATCTTGAAATTCCTCCGTTATATTTTCTGATACAGCTGCCCCACCGTTTAAGTAAGAGCCTCATCATTGGACATACTTACTGGTTGCTCACAGTTTAGGGCTAAAGCACATTTGTGACAGAGCTCTTCGGGACTCATTCTTTGTACAGGTTCACGTTTATTTCCTCAAGATAAGTGGTTGGAAGCAGAACTGCCATATTAGCAAACACAATCATTTTAAAGTATTTTTTTTTTTTTGCGGTACGCGGGCCTCTCACTGTTGTGGCCTCTCCCGTTCCGGAGCACAGGCTTCAGACGCGCAGGCTCAGCAGCCATGGCTTACGGGCCCAGCCGCTTCGCGGCATGGGGGATCCTCCCAGACCGGGGCACGAACCCGTGTCCCCTGCATCGGCAGGTGGACTCTCAACCACTGCGCCACCAGGGCAGCCCTAAAGTATTTTTTAAATGACAACTTATCTATTACCTACAACTACAAGGCAGTTGATAACTGCATTATTCACTACAGTGCAATTTGAAAATGCAGTCTGTAAAAAAGGTTGAAGAAGGATGTGAAGAGGGAAAGTACACGTCTCAGTTAGCCCCACCACTCAGTACCATCTCTCTTGACAGTTTGAAGCACACCCTGCCAGAGCTTTTTCTATGTGGACACAAATCTATGTTCATGAATTGCACTTCTACAAAATGTGAGCTGCTCTGTTCCTAAATGTAAAATTCCTTTTAAAGTGAGTAAGACCATCTCCATCCCCCCGGCTTCTCCTGTCCTAATCAGTTCAAAATCACGTAGACCCATCTGATTCTCATTTTTCTCAGGTGGTGTGACCTGGGGGTTGGAAATTTTCTCTCATTTGTTTATTCACCACGTATTTATTGAGCATCTGCCATGTGCCCGACATTGTTCTAGATGAGCAATGAACAAGACAGACAAATATCTGTGCCCTCACAGAGTTTATAACCCAGAAAGGGAGACAGACAGTAAACGAGGAAGCATTCTAACACAGGGCATTGGAGAAAAGTACAGAGTGATATGAGGTGACCAGGGCAGGCTTCTCTATGGAGGGGTTGTGTGGGCTGAGACAGAAAGGTGCATTGGCACAACTAAGAGACCCAGAGAGGAAAAAATGTTACTGGAGGTGAGCACAGCATGTGCAAAGGCCCTGAGGTGTGAGGGAACAAGACCCGTTCTAGGCACTGCAACCCGGTCGGTGTGGAGCAGAGTGAGTGAGAGGGATCCTCGTTCGGGATGTCACTGGAAGGGTCCTGCTTTTGAATATGGCTGAGACTAAGCTGGGTGTGGGGAGGTGGGAATTGGGTAGGGAGCACAGGAAGTGTCGAGGGGACTCCCAAGACCCTGGCAGGATGGATGGTGGTGAGTCTTGATGAGGACCAGGTCTGTAGGGGGCAGATTACAGGGTGGGGTATGTGAAGGTTAAAATTGCAGATCTCGGTACAGCCTCCTTTCTCCCCTTCTAGAACTTTGACTATATGTCTATGTCTGTTAAATCCAAAGCCAGTAAAACTTATACCAAGGTAGCAAATGTTTTCTTTAAATAGGGGTGGGGAGGAAGAGAGAGAGAGAGAGAGAGAGAGAGAGAGAGAGGGAGGGAAACTGGCGAATGCAGACAATGTCCTCCTGAAACCATGGTGACTAGAATGACTTAGGAGGGGGGCTGCTGAGGATATTAATAATTTGCTGTGTGGATTTTTCCAGCATGGGTTATTGTGTAGGCAAGGCAGTGTGTTTGCCTCTGTGTGCATATGTGTGTGTGTGTGTGCGTATCCATGCATGGGTGTGGCTGTGCACTTTTGCACAGGTGCCTGAATGTGTGTGTGTGAGTGACTTGCAGCTGTGTGGCTGTGCATGTGTTGCACATGGGTGTGACTGTGTGAGGTGCACTTTTACATAGGTGTGCAGAGTCCCATGTATGTTCAAGTGTCCCTTTCCATGCACTTGTGTGATCGATCAGCTGGGTATGTGTGCACCTGTGAAGGCATCTGAACTGGCTTGCACGTATGTGTGCGTGCAACGCTGTGCGAGCGACTCTTGCCCATGGATGCAGGTGTGTCTCCGTGTGCATGTGTATGTCACGTGTGTGCAACTCCAGAAGTGCGTCTGCACACGCCTAGCTGCGTGCACCCGAGGGGAGCTTAAAGTGAAAATCGGAAAAATGAAGACTCACGGTCTACCTAGCAGTTGGTGCCGATGTCAGTTTCCTGATTTTGAGAATGTACTAGAGTTATGTAAGATGATACTACTGGGGAGGAAGCTGGCAGGAGGGTACAAGAGACGGTCTGTGCTATTTTTGCAACTTCCTGTAGAACCTATAATTATTTAAAAAATAAAAAGTCTTTAAAAATCTGAGGATGAGAAAAATGAATTTCATACATTTTCGTGTCTCCTCAAAACACGGAAGAGAAAAATGGAAAAACAATCTAAGCAGCAAACCAATGATTTCTTTTAAGTGAGCTTTTTATCTGAGAACATGGTTGATGTCCCCAAGTCTCCTGGGTGGGAGATGACGACCCACCCAGGCTCAGGCCCAGGGAGGCTCAGGCCGGACCCAGGCAGGTGCAGTTGGTGTTAGTATGCATGTGGCCGTCTGGTGACCCGGGAGGACCCGGGAGGGGACTGGGAACCTGCAGAGTGAAGGGCAGGATCGGCCACATCAGCTAACGCAGGGGACTTCACAGGTGAAGAGGAGGAAATTTAATCAAGGTGGAGAGGACAAGTCAGTGATATCAAATCTCTTGGGTTGGCAGGGGAGGGAGGGGCAGAGCAACTAATCCCTGGGTTTCAGGTTGTCTGACCACCTGCTGCTGTGGAGTTCCTCCTGAGACCCCAGAGTCCCAGGTTGAATGGGTGTGGGGGGAGGGAGGGAAGCAGAGACATGGAGATGTGGAAAGAGAATGAGGAAGAGAGGGAGAGAGACAGAGGCCAGGCAGAGCAGAGAGACAGACAGAGAGGCAGAGACATAAAGAGAGACAGAGAGGTGGAGACAGAGAAAGAGAAAGAGACAGACACAGACACCTAGAGGTAGAGAGGGAGAGAGAGACAGAAACTAAGCCTTTGCTGCCTCTGTTGAGCCTTTGTCTGCTTGCCTAAAAGGATGGATCAATTAATTGGTCCACTAATGGCATTGTCTCAACAGGCCAGTAATGTATCAGTTATCTATTGCTGCATAACAAACAACCCCAAAACTTAAAGGCTTAAACAACAACAATTTATTATTTCTAAAGATTCTGTGGTCTGGCCAGGTGGTTCTTGCCTGGGCTCATTCACGTAACTGGGTTCAAAGGGCAACTGAGCTGGGCTGGGAGGTCTAATATGGTCACATCCACATGTCTGTATCATGGGGGATCTGGAAGGCTAGGATCTATCTCCTTCTACATGCTGTACTGCTGGGGCTGGAAGCCTAGAAACTACATTTCTCAGAATCTCTTGAAGCTAAACTTTGGGTGCAATTAAATTCTGTTAAGGGAATATAGTCATGCAGTGTTTGATTCAAAGGCTATGTTTCTGCCCCATCTGTGCTGTGTTTCTTGGCAAGCAAGGTGGTGATGTGATATGAACAGAGGCGTGAACGTCCAGGTACCATTTTTGGTGGGCATAGAAAGGCAGGGAATGGGGGATCGATTTCTGTTGCTGTTTTCATTGACAGTTGTTGTTGACCAATAACAACGTGTTTGAGATGGGTTTTCTGTTAACCTGCAACCCAAAGAATCCTCACTGATGTGGTCAGGAAAGTGAAGTCTTCATGGATGACTGTTTTATCCAGAAGGAAGCAGAGGATTTAGTTTAAGGAAAATGATTTCCATGAGGTCATGTTCCCAGCTCAACCAAAGCAAAGAGCAAAAATGCTGGAGCCAGATAGAATAGCGGAGCCAGATAGAATAGCAGAGCCAGAATAGCCCACAGAAAAATGTTACTTGAACCGTAGCAAGGTAAACTGAGTCCAACAGGGACAGAAGGGCTTGCCCAGGATCACACAGGGATGCCAGATGAAGCTCTTTTCCCGCTGGTGGCTGGGCGGGCGGGTGGGTGGGGGTGGTGCGGAGGAAAGTTGTTGGGGGGGAATGGGAGAAAATTTCTCTGTGTGCAGAACTGCTTCTAGAACAGGAATAAAAAATGAGTCATCAGCAAGATGGTTGAGAGATAGAGCCTTAAAATGTCACTGGTCTGGGAAGGGCCAGCTCTGAGAAAGGATGGAGAGATGTACAGACATCAGGGGAGATTGTGGCATAGATAACAATTTTTTCAAGCCCTCAATTTGGTCTCAATTTCTGGATGCAGAAGTGCACAGTAGCTGATGTTGCCAGGGTCCTGGGGTGCAATATTACATCTATTGTCCTAGGTATGGGCATACCAACAGTTACGGCATGGCATATTGAATCAGGTACTACAAAATCTCTGCTTGTCTCTGTGGTGGAAACAATGAGATTTCAGAAACCGAGGGTGTACCAGTTAGGGAAGACTAAGGTTATGCTGCGGTAACAAACGTCCCCCAAATCTCAGTGGTTCAAAACCCTGAGATGTATTTCTTGCTTGTGCTAGCCCCTCTGCTGGGATTTGGCAGAGGGCTGTATGTGTACTCCTCCAGGATACAGGTTGATGGAGTCACAACCATCTCAAACTTTACTGGTCACTGTAGCTGAAGGAAAGAGACAAAGTGATGAGTAGTGCCCTGGCTATTAAAGTTTCCACCTAGAAAGGGCACATGTCACTTAAGCTCACATTTACTTGGTCCAGGGCAAATCTCATGTCTCCCAGCTGACTTCATGGGGGGCAGGGGAGTGCAATTCTGCCTGGGAGAACACTGGACATTTTAGGAGGACAGCATTAATGGCTAACTTGGGAGATGGGGGAGGGGGAATGTTCTCCAGAAATGAGATACTCATACCAGTTTTTTTTTTAATTAATTAATTAATTTTTGGCTGCATTGGGTCTTTGCTGCTGCATGCGGGCTTTCTCTAGCTGCGGTGAGCAGGGGCTACTCTTCATTGCTGTGCGTGGGCTTCTCATTGCGGTGGCTTCTCTTGCTGCGGAGCATGGGCTCTAGGCGTGCAGGCTTCAGTAGTTGCGTCTCGTGGGCTCTAGAGCACAGGCTCAGTAGTTGTGGCTTGCAGGCTCTAGAGCACAGGCTCAGTAGTTGTGGCGCATGGGCTTAGTTGCTCCACGGCATGTAGGATCTTCCCGGACCAGGGCTCCAACCCTTGTCCCCTGCATTGGCGGGCAGATTCTCAACCACTGTGCCACCAGGGAAGACCCACCAATTTTTTAAAAAAGAAAATAATGGCATACTAGCAAAGTCAAACTATGTCTAATGCTACTGGATACTGGCACTATTCTAAGCATTTGATATGACTTAACTAATTTAGTCCTCACAACAACTCCATTTGACAGATAAGGAAACTGAGCCCAGAGAGGTTAGATAGTTTTTCCAAGAACCCAAGCTCTGAAGTAGCTGAGGTAGGGATTTGAACCAGGCAGTGTGACTCTAAAGCTGGTGCTTTTAAACACTACACTATAGTGCCTCAAATCCAGAGAAGCTTTTATTATTTTTTTATTTTTTTATGGTACGCGGGCCTCTCACTGCTGCGGCCTCTCCCGTTGCGGAGCACGGGCTCCAGACGCGCAGGCTCAGCGGCCATGGCTCATGGGCTCACCTGCTCCGCGGCACGTGGGATCTTCCCAGACCGGGGCACGAACCCGTATCCCCTGCATCGGCAGGCGGACCCTCAACCACTGCGCCACCAAGGAAGTCCCCAGAGAAGCTTTTAGGAAAAAAAAAAAAGAGGCCAAGAAATGTCAGTGGCTGCTGGACCACATGGGAGCCCCTAAGGACTCTCAAAGTGACAACCACTCCAATGACAAGGGAATCACACTTGAGAATGTTAGAACAAGCTTTGGGAACACTGAAGCATTTCTGAGCAGTGCAGCCACAGGAAAGCTGTGAAAAGATGTCTGTGTTCACCTAATATGTGGAAGATATTTGTGTAGAGGCCATGGACCAAGAGAGCTTTGAATATGGGACTGTGGTTAGATGCAGGGCCTCTGGACCATGCAGCCTAGACTCAAAACCTGGCTTGTCTGCCTCCTAGCTGTGTGACCTTGGGTCAGCAACTTACCCTTTCTGTGTCTCAGCTTTCTCACCTGTAAAATGGGGGTGATAAAACACATTTCATTGATTCTAAGCCATGCATTTTTTAACATCTGTGAAGGTAGGGCATGCCTTATGATCAGTAGCAGTTCAAGGCTTGACTGGGGTATATTTTCTTTTTTTAAATGGCACATGGTTGGGGGGGGCATCATTGGAGATACTCCTCCCTCTCAGAACCACAGGGTGGGATATGTGACCCAGTCTGGCCAATATCCTATCCACTTGGCTGCAGTGATTGGTTCAGGGATGGGCAGATGATCCAGGCTGAGCCAATCAGATCCTTCCCTGGGACTTTCATGCTAGATCTAATGTTAAAGATTCTCTTTGTCCACTGGAGTTGCTAGGAGAGACGAGTGTGTGTCTGGGGAGTGGATGATAGCATGGAGAGTTCAAAGACAGAGATGTTGGTGTTTGAGCCCCTGGATCTATCCATGTCCGAGGTGAGTTAATCTTGTTCTTCCTAGTTCCACAAACCAGCAAGTTCCCTTTATTATATATTTTTTTCCTCAAGACAGTTTGAGTTGAGTTCCTTTTACTTATAACCAAAGGATTCCTAAAGAGGACAGGTATCCTTTTGCAGACCCCCAGGAAAATGGCTCAAAATGAGGAGACCCTAGCACCCTGGAAAATGAGTTTATCTTTAATATGTCATAGATGTTGATGAGCCTATGCTTCAGAAGAGGGAAGTCAAACCCTCTGATTCGGTAGGTGTGGTAGCCAATCTCCAATATGATCCCCAGTGACCCCCACCTTTTGGTATTTACACCTTTGGGTGGGCTTCTCCCTCACTATACCAAGGTTGGTCTGTGTGACCGATAGAGCTCTCTCTCTCTTTATCTCTCTCTCTCTCTGATCAAGCATTCTGGGGAAAGCCAGCTTTCGTGTCATGAGGACACTCAGGCAGCCCCTTGGAGAGGCCCATGTGGTGAGGAACTGAAGCATCCTACCAACAGCCATGCAAGGGAACCATTCTCCAACCCCAGTCAACTCTTTAGCTCTCTCTGACAATCTGACTGCAACCTCACGAGAAACTCTTAGCCAGAATCATCCCATGAATCTGTCCTGGACTCACCCTTAGAAACAACAAGATCATAAATATTTTTTGAAGCTTCTATGTTTGGGGGTAATTTGTTACACAGCCACAGATAACTAATATACTGGGGAAGGAATGGGTTCCACATGGGCTGAATTGCAGGACTGGCAAGTGAGTTTGGGTCTAGCTGGTGCAGGGGAGATGGGAGTCAGGAAGGTCGAGCTGGACTTGTGGGGTACCATCTTTGAATCTCAGGTAAGGCCAGTCAAACCTGCCTGTGCCATCCAAAATGTTCCACCTTGAAATGATGGTGGCTGCACATAGGGTAGTCCTTGAAGGGATGGCCTGCTGCTCAGCTACCCAGCCCAGCTGCTCCAACTGCCCCTAAGAGCCTGGGAAGGACCTGGTTCCCCTCTTCTCATCCAGCTCCTTCCAGGGTACCCAAGGGGGTCAAGGAGTCCCCCACATCTCTGCTGTAGACCTTCAGCACAACCCTGAGTCACATTTCTTATCAGTTGCCAGGGGTTCTCCTTCCCCCTCCCAATGCTTCTCCATCCTCCCACCACGGCTATGGTTCAGGCTGACATCATCACTTGTTTGGATGGTGCCTCCGTCTCCTCTTGGTTCCCTATGACACTTCCACCTCCCCACTCCCACGCCCCCAGGGAGCTCTTGGAAACATCAGCCTGAGAAAGTCACTCTCCTGTATAAAACCTTCCCGTGAGAACAGAAAATGGTACAATCTCTCAGAAAAACCATTTGGCAGCTTTTAGAAATGTTAAACATATACCTCCCATAGGAGCCATTCCACTCCTTGATATTTACCCAAGAGAAATAAAAACATATGTCCATATGAAGACGTGTCCATACACGTTTATAACAGCTTTATTTGTAATCGCCAGTTGAAAGAAAGCTGTTTAAACATGACGACAACTTCCCCTGAGGGCAATCTGATGACATCTACCAAAATTACAAATAAGCATGTCCTTGGACTGTATAATGCCACTGCTGAGAATTTACACTCCAGCTGGAACCACACATGTGCTACATGACACACATAGAAGACACTCTCCCAGCACTGTGTGTTTATAGAAAAAAAGAGTGAAAACCACATAAATGCCCATCAACTGGGAGCTGGTTAAATCAGTTATGAGAAATCCACGCAATGAAATATTATACAGTGAGTAAAAGCAACAAGAAAGCTCTTTATTTACAGAGAGAGAAATACCTCAGAATGTTATTATTAAATGAATAAAGCAAAGTGCATAATGGTTTGTTACCAATTGATCATGTGTGTATGTGCATGTGTGTGAAATATGTTTCTGTTTAGAGTCTTTACACTGGCTATTTGCTCTGCTTAAAATGCCTCATTCCCTCACTTCTTTAAGCCTCTGCTCAGATGTTGGCTTCTCAGTGAGGCCTTCTTTGGGCACCTTATCTAAGAATTTTCACACAACCCCATCTTATATTCCCCATCCCTGTCCCCTGATTCATTTTTCTCCTTAGCATTTAACACCATCTAATATGATATAGTTTATGTACTGATGCTATTTCTTAACTATCTCCCCCAGTACAGTGTGAACTCCACCAGGGCAGTGTTTTTTTTTACTTGCTTTGTGCATGCTGTGTCCCTGTTCCTATAACGGTGCCTGGTACACAGTAGGCACTCAACAAATGTTGGTTAAATGAGTGAGTGGATCTCTCTCTGAGATCTGAAGCTGCCCATAGGCATGTTCTAGATGGACCACCACAAACAAATGGATTTTTTTTTTTTTTTTTTGCGGTACACGGGCCTCTCACCGTTGTGGCCTCTCCCATAGCGGAGCACAGGCTCTGGACGTGCAGGCTCAGCGGCCATGGCTCATGGACCCAGCCGCCCCGTGGCATGTGGTATCATCCCGGACCGGGGCACAAACCCGTGTCCCCTGCATCAGCAGGCGGACTCTCAACCACTGCGCCACCAGGGAAGCCCCTACAAATGGATATTTAAGTGTCCCCAAACTCTTAGAGGCTACCTTTGAAACACTTCCTATGTATTGGTCCATTTCCTACTGTATCAGTCAGCTATTGCTGCATAACAAATTACCCCAAAGTGTAGACATTTAAAACAATGAACATGTATTATTTCACAGCTTCTGTGGGCCAGGAGTCCAGAGCCTCTTAGCTGGGTGGTTCTGGCTCAGTATCCCTCGTGACGTTACAGTCAGATTCTTGGCCAGAGCTGCATCATCTGAAGGCTTGACTAAGGCTAGAGGAGCTGCTTCTGAGATTACTCACACAGCTGTTGGCAGGAGGCTGGAGTCTAGTCAGATTTTGTTTCATTTTGTTTCCTTTTAGTTTATTTTACTTGGAAATAATTTTAGACTTACAAAATGTTGCAAAAATAGTACACAGAAGTCCCATCTACCTTTGACCCATCTTTTATTTATTTTATTTTTAAAAATTTTGGCTGCATTGGGTCTTCATTGCTGCACGTGGGCTTTCTCTAGTTGCAGCGAGTGGGGGCTACTCTTTGTTGAGGTGCACGGGCTTCTCATTGCAGTGGCTTCTCTTGTTGCGGAGCACGGGCTTTAGGCGCATGGGCTTCAGTAGTTGTGGCACACGGGCTCAGCAGTTGTGGCTCACGGGTTCTAGAGTACAGGCTCAGTAGTTGTGGCGCATGGGCTTAGTTGCTCTGCAGCATGTGGGATCTTCCCGGACCAGGGCTCCAACCTGTGTCCCCTGCATTGGCAGGCAGATTCTTAACCACTGAGCCACCAGGGAAGTCCTAACTCATCTTCTTTTGATTTAACATTGTTGATAACTGCAGGAAATGAACATTGATGCAACACAATGAACTAATTTAAGATCTTATTCAAGTTTCCCTGATTGTCCTATTGAATACTATTTAACTGAACTATAGATCTTATTCAAATTTCACCATTTTTTCCTCTTAATGGAATTAATATCATTGGATTATTCATCCTATTATAATTATTAACTTAATCTTATTAAATATTAATAGGATGCTGGTCCAGGCTCCCACATGGCATTTCATCTCCTCCAGTCTTGTCTTCCACGACCTTGACAATTTTGAAGAGCACTGGTCACCTTTTTTTATTTTGCGGTACACGGGCCTCTCACTGTTGTGGCCTCTCCCGTTGCGGAGCACAGGCTTCAGACGCGCAGGCTCAGCGGCCATGGCTCACGGGCCCAGCCGCTCGGCGGCATGTGGGATCTTCCCGGACTGGGGCACGAACCCGTGTCCCCTGCATAGGCAGGCGGACTCTCAACCACTGCGCCACCAGGGAAGCCCAATTCGTACTGTTTTTATTCTGTCCGTTTTTAGTATATTCACAGAGTTGTGCAGCCATCGCCACAGTCTAATTCAGAACACTTTCACTCCCCTAGAAGAAAAACCCGTCCTCATCAGCAGACCCTCCCCATTCCCCCTCCACCAGCCCCTGGCAATGACTAATTCACTTTTGGTCCCTGTGGATTTGCCTGTTCAGGATGTTTCATATAAATGGAATCATACACCTTCTGTTTGTGTGTGATTCTGTGTCCTTCTGTGTCTGGCTTCCTTCACTGAACGTCATGTTTTCAGGGTTCTTCCACGTGTCACATGAATCAGTGTTTCATTCCTTTTTAAGGCTGAATAATATTCTATCGTACGGGTGCACCACATTTTGTGTATCCATTCATCCATTGATAGATGTGTGGATTGCTTGCACTTTTTGGCTATTATGAATAATGCTGTTATGGACCCTGCTGTATACATTTTCACATAGATGTATGTTGTAATTTGTCTTGGGTATACACAGGAGTGGAATTGCCAGATCATGGGGCAACTTATTGAGGAAGGGGATGCTCCAAGCCCCCAGGCTGGCCAACTGTAACTGCTGTCTCTGATTATCTGTTTCTTATGGAATTACTGGTTTGCGTCTTCCACTGGAAGATCAGCTCCACCAGGACAGAGATTTCCCTCTGTTTTTTCGCTGCCAAGGTGTCCCTAGGGTCTAGCACAGCGCCTGGAATGTAGCAGGTGCTGGGTAAATAAGTTAAAGATCAAAATGAGTCCCATCCGGAGCTTAGCGCAGGGCCTGGCACGCAGTAAACACAGGGTACCTGTAGCTACTGGTTTTACTGCCAAAATAACTTGGGGGTAGGGCGGGGGGGGGGGTCCTAGGCCGGTTCTGTCAGTTGTGTCCCTGCCTGAGTCTGTTTTTGGTCTCCTCCCCAACCACCACTCCTGCCTCCTTTCCTGGGAGGATCCCCCAGCCTTTCTCTCTTGTCCTCCCCATCTCCCTTCTGATGGCTCTTCACGGGCCTGGACCACTTTCTCTTTTTATGTCTGGTCGTTTGCATCTTTCTCCTCTCTGTCACTCTCTCTGTTTCCCTCTCTTTTTCCCCCTGTATCTCTCTCCTCCCCCACCCCCTCCCTCTCTCTGCCCTTTCTCTCCTGGTCCTCTGGGACTCTCCCCCTTGGAGACTCTGTGTGTCTGTCTTTGTCTGTCAGTTTCTTCCCCCTTTTTCTCATTTCCCTCTCTCCCTGCCTGCCGGACTTTTGGTCTGTCTTTATCTCCATCTCTTCCCCTCTGTCTCCTTCTCTCTCTCTGTCTCTGACCTTCTGTGTCTCTGGTTCTCCTTCTCTCTTCCTCTCCACCTCTGTCTCTGCCTTTCTGCTCCATCTGACCCTGTGTGCATCTTTGTCCGCTGTCTCTGCCTCTCTCTGGGGTTCTCCCTCCCACCTCCCTGCCCCCATCCCCTTTAAGTGCACAAGGCAGGGAACAGCAGCCCCGCGGATCTGGGGACACTCCCTCCTTGGTTGCCAGGGTGCTGGGGCCGGGGAGGGGCTGTGGGCTCATTACTCTAATGGTATCTGCAGTGGGCGCACAGCTGGCCCAGGAAATGGGCCACTTAAGCCTATTGGAGCTGATGGCAGCCTGCGGCCACTTCTCCCCTGCTGCTTTCAAGCAGAGCTGGAAGAGGGGAGTGAGCAGGGAGAGGTGGGGAGAGGGAAGGGAAGGGGAGGGAAAGAAAGGGGAAGGAAGTGAGAGGGGGAGGGAGGAGAGGGGAGGGAGGAAAGGTGGGAGGAGGATGCCTCTCCGTTTCAGGCCTGGGATGTCCTGGGAAAATGCACTGGGCTGGCTGGGAGGGGCAGGAGGCTGGACCCCAGGCCCCAGGAGCAGGGCCCCCCTTGTACACACAGTTGCACACCCCAGAGAGCAACACCCAAGGCTTTCCACTCAGGGACACCCCACGGCCCGTCTCCCCAACCCCCATGATCACAGATGTCATTAGCACAAACACGCACCAGGACACAGGCACAGACCCTCACCAATGGACACAGATGGACAGGTCACGCGCACACTCACACACTCACGCTCACACACAGCATTGAGACGCACGGAGAACTGAAAAGGACACGCATTCAAGTAGGTGTCTCGCACACAGCCAGGCACACGCTTACAGGCTGGAGATGCACAGATGGGACAGAGCGACCACATCAAATACACACGGGCCGCGAATTCCCCTTCACACACCCTCACGCCGTGGTCAGGCGCGATCCGTGCCACAGAGATCCGCGGATTCACAAACACACGAGCACACGCAGAAACAGCGACATGGGTAACAAAGGACACACACAACCACAGCCAGCCACGTTGGTCCACCCCAGCCTCTGCTCACGGCCACGTGTCACCAGGCGGAAAAGCAAGCTCAAGCTGGCCTGATCCACCCGTTTTTTTTCCTCAGAGAAGCTGGAGATCCGGACTTTTATGTGAAACCACTTAAAAAGGAGATAAAGAGTATGCAGCCCAAACCAGGAGAACTGATTTTGCAAAGGGGCCCCTAGTCGCACCATGAATAGCTGGGCAACCCCTAGGCCGCTCTGAGCCTCTACCTTGTCTTCTGGAAAATTCCATCATAACGGTCCTCCTCTCCAGGGCCTGTTGTGAGGACCGCGGCATGATGCCAAGTCAGCCAGGGGACAGAGGGAGGGCCTCCTGCCCGCTTCATCTTCCCGTGTCTGTCTGCCTCTGCTCCTCTGGTGGGTCTTACCCCTTCTCCGTCTTTCCGTCACACGCACGCACACATTCACACGAGTGGCCTGGACCCCAGCCAGGAAGAGGCAGGGAGGCCATTGGGCTGAGTTAGGTTCTCACAGGGGCTTTGATTTTGAAGAATCTGAAGAGGAATATGTGTGTATGTGTGTGTGTGTGTGGGTGCCTGGTGTGCCTGCATTTTCCTGTGTACCTTTGCCCACAAGCCAGCGTGAGCCATGAGCTGACACATGGGTGTGTGGCTCTGTGCACCCAGGATGCATGTTAGGGATGGGTGGTGAGAAGGGACCCTCTGAGACCCACCTCTGCCTAAACTGGGTCTTCATTTCATCTTCTTGAATGGAGGCCCCTCTATCCCTCTTCCTTGGGTGGGGTCCCCATCCCAGAGCCCCACCCCCACCCCGGCTCCCGTCTCTGGCTGCTACTGGTTCTTGTTCTGTGACTGTGGGCAAGTCACTGCCCCTCTCCGAGCCTCAGTTTCCTCATCTGTAAAGTGGGGAGGAGAAGAGAGTTCCCTAACAGGCAGGTGGATGGGGAACATTAAAAGAATGAAAATAACCAGGAGGGAAAGGGGTGGGGGGATAAATTGCGAGACTGGGATTGACATAGACACACTACTATATATAAAATAGAAAACTAGTAGGGACCTACTCTATAGCACAGGGAACTCTACTCAATACTCTGTAAAGACCTATATGGGAAAAGAATCTAAAAAAGAGTGGATATATGTATATGTATATATGGATGTATGTATATGATTCACTTTTCTGTACAGCAGAAACTAACACAACAGTGTAAATCAACCATACTCCAATAAAAATTTTTAAAAATAAAAATAAATAAAAGAATGAAAAAAAGAGCAATGAAAAGAGTAAAGAATTTAAAAAGCAAGGGATTTGAATAGCCATGTCTCCAAAGAAGGTATACAGATGGCCAAGGATCACAAGAAAAGATGCTGGACATCGATAGTCATGAAGGAAACGCAAGTTGAAACCTGCAGCACCTCCACCAGGACGGCTCGAGGACACAAAGAGACAATAACAAGTCTGCGAGGCTGTGGAGAAATTGGAACCCTCGTGTATGGCTGGCTGGCGGGAAGAGAAAATGATGGAAAACAGTCTGGAGGTTCTTCCAAAAGTTGACATAGAATCACCATATGACCCAGAAGTTCAACTCCTAGTTATTTACTCAGGAAAAATGAAAACGTATGTCCACACAGAAACCCGTACATGTATGTTCATAGCAGCATGATTCGTGCGACCCAGTGACACTTGCAGGGGACTCTACGGACCCTACAAACCCTACCAACCTTGCTTACAGAAGCAATGTGTTTATTAGCAAAGGTTTTCAAGGTATAGAAACACATGGGGAGAGGGTGGTAAAACTACTCAAAAGGTTAACATATTCTCTTATTTGTTTAAAGCATTTAAATTAAGGGGCGGGAGCTCGCTCCATCCCCACCGGTAACTTTTCAGAAAGAATGAAGAGTGTCATGGGCATTTTCTGGTGACACTCAGATCTATCTCTCTCCCTGCCTCTCTCTCCCCAGTCTCTTGCCCTCCCACAGATTTGCTTTACAAAGTCTCATTTCATTGATTTTTATTTTTTTATGTTTTGGCTGCAACGCGGCATGAGGGGTCTTAGTTCCCCAACCAGGGATCGAACCCTCGCTCCCTGCATTGAAAGCGTGGAGTCTTAACCATTGGACCACCAGGGAAATCCCTCGTTGATTTTTAAATATAACTTATCTCATATATCACGCCAAATCAGGGCACATAGATCTACCACTCTCTTTTTAAAAATAGGATCTATTTTTGCATAAGCAATCCATGCACCGTGGGACAAAATTCCAGAGTGTATGTTGGCAAATCTTTCCCTGTCACCCAAATGCCTCATCCAGAGGGACAACTGATACTGGTTTATTTTGTCTTCTGCGATTTTAGTTTTATTGGGACAAATATACATAGAAATTTTCACTCTTGGCATGTGTATTATTCGATATATAATGTATATTCCTATATATTATGTAATATAGAGATAAAATAATATATACATATAGAATATAAATACATGTGGAATATATGTATATATTATATAAAATATAACAGAATTTTATATAAAATGTATAATTCATCTATACATAGAGAGATGGAGAGGGAGATATAATGAGTGACCAGGGTCCCAGCTCTGTCCGCATTTGCCCAGTTCCCAGAAAGGAATTTTTTTAGCTTTGGGAAAAACGTATTCTTACTCCTTCCATCCTTTTTTTTGGAGGGGAGCGGTATAATTCCCTTTGCTTTTTCTCCCAGTTTTATTATGACATAGAACCTTGTATTAATGTAAGGCATGCAACATATGATTTGACACTTGAATCACCACAACCAATAAGTTCAGCTAACATCCGTCGTCACCTCACATAGTAACAAATAGTTTCCCCGTGATGAGAGCTTTTAAGATGTCTCTCATAGCAACTTTCAAATATCTGATACAGTATTGTCAGCCTTTAAATACATAAAAGCCAGCACGCTCTACACATTCTGTGCTCTGCTTTTTTTTTTTTTTTTTTTTTAACTTAGCAATCCATCTTGGAGATTTTTCCAGATCTATTTAGTGAAAGCATTCCGCTTCCTATTTCACAGCCCCTTCATTTTTTTCAACATCCCAGCGTATAGACCTATCATAATTGATTTAGCCAGTTCCCTATGAGGGGGAATTTTGGTGGCTTTGGAATGTTGCTGTAACTACATCTTGGGTACCACCGCTTCCCACGTGAGTGGGACAACTCCTGCAGGTGTGTTTGTTTTAAAATATAGCATATTAGCCGGAGAAAGGGGGGAATGGGGAATCAGTGTTTCACGGGACCGGAGTTTCAGTTTGGGAAGATGAGGAAGTTCTGGAGACGGATGATGGTGGTGGTTACACGACAGTGTGAATGTACTTAATGCCCCTGGGCCATACACTGAAAAATGGTTACAATGAGAAATAAATTTTATCTTATGTGTATTTGACCAAAATTTTGTAAAAATAAATAATTTTTAAAAATATAGTCTTTATATTTTTAAAAATATTTATATATATATTTAAAAATATAGCATTGGGGAGTTCCCTGGTGTTCTGCTGGTTAGGATTCAGTGCTTTCACTGCCGTGGCCTGGATTCAATCCCTGGTTGGGGAACTGAGATCCTGCAAGATGCATGGCGTGGCCAAAAAACATTATATATATGGCATTAATAGAAAATTTGAGTCATATGAAGGCCAACAGATCAGGAGACAACTGCCATTGAAAAGAGTTTGTTACAGTTCCCAAGAGGAGGGGTCACTCCATGCCAATCAGGGCCAAATGGGGATGCACCAGTGTCAGTCGGGAAGCAGAGGGAGGGGGTGAGAGTATGGGCCAGAGCCTTTATTGTGGTTTACTAGAGAATGAACAGGCAAGGCAGGGTATGCTGGCTTAGGATGGGCTACTTTGAATAATTTCAATGGACTTTGGCTGTCCCTGGTTGTCTGGTTCCTGGCCCTGGGGTCATTAGAGCAGGGGGATAGTGACCCAGAGTATAAGAACCCCATAGAGGAGGGGGTTGAGGGTGTGGGCCCTGGATTGGTTGGTTGGTTTTTGAAAAGTACACTCATGGTCAAGTTGTTAACTATCTCTGGGAATTAGCTAGCCCAGGGAGGGGCCGTTTTCCAGGGTCTGTGAGGCCCCAGATGTCAAAGCATCAGAAATAAAAAGGCATGGTTAATACAGTGTCCCTAGAGGGGACATCTGGGTCCTGGGGAGAACAGCTTTCCAATTGGGAAGAATGTTTCCAGGTTTCCTCCCAAACCACTGTTCTCTTAGGCCACTCCAGGTCTCTCTTGTGTGCCAATTAAGTCCCTGTGGGGAGGGGCAGGTAAGGCCTGGGAAACACAGTTCTTTCTAAGAACTTAACTCTCTCTGGGCTGAATTTAAAACCAGCCACTCCGCTCAATATTATGTAACAACCTAAATGGGAAAAGAACTTGAAAAAGAATAGATACAGGTACATGTATCGCTGAATCACTTTGCTGTACACCTGAAACTACCACAACATTTTTAATCAACTACACTCCAAGATAAAATAAAGAGTTTACAAAATAAAATAAAATAAAACCAGCCACTGATGTGACTGCCCAAGTTCAGGGGCCATTAGGGGAACCAGGAGCTCTGCTGAGATGAGACCAACAGCCACCATTTTATCATCCAACCTCCTGTGAGTGGAATCATACAATATTTGTCCTCTGTGTCTGGCTTATTTCACTCAAGGTTCATCAGTGTTGTAGCAGGTGTCAGGATTTCCTTCCTTTTTAAGCTGAATAACATTCCATTCTTGTGTATACACTGTGTTTTGTTTATCCATTCATCTGTCAGGGGACACTTGGGTTGATTCCACCTCTTGGCTCTTGTGAATCACACTGCTATGAATATGGGTGTGCAAATATCTGTTTGAGCCCTTTTTTCCAATTCCTTGGGGGTACATACTCAGGAGTGGGATTACTGCATCATACAGTTTAATCTTTTGAGGAACTGCCATACTGTCGTCTACAGTGGCTTAGCACGAGAGATGTTTGGTGTGATAAATCTTCCTTTGACAAATAGCTAAATTTGAAAACAAATCTCGGTGGCCCTGTATTGACACGAGAGTATGTTTCTCCTACATTAAGCGAAGAAGCAGATTCCAAAAGAGTGTGTACGGTGATTCTTCTGATGTGTGTTTGAAATACACATACATCCCTCAGGGTCTTTGCCTTTCCCCAGAGACCCACACGATTCACTCATCCCCTCTACTCAGGTCTCCGCACAAATGTATCTTCCCTGAAACCTTCTAAACAGAACCTCCCCCCTTGCCCCACTTAATTTTCTTCCTTCACTTACTCCTTCCTGTTGTATTATAGTTGATTCTACTTATTCATAGGGGTTCTGTTTTATAAAGTTGCCACAAACACGGACCTAGCCAATGCTGGACCACTGCTCCTGGGGGAAGTATGAGGTTAGGCTCCTGTGAGCCGCTGGGTCACAAGATTTTCATCAACCAGTCAATACATAGCCTTGTTTTATGTGTGTTTCTGTTTAAGGACACCTCATTTAATATGTATTGTTGATTCAATAGCATTGAACTCCCAACCAGTAGCACTATAATTCATGCCTGAATGAAGCTCATCTAACACACGTATTTTCCCCATAGGCTTAGGACACACTGGGCGGCACTTAAGCACGACGCTTGGGGCCACTTTAGAGAGCCAAATCAGCACCACCACTGCCACCAACACAAAATAGACAACACAACACTCAAATCACCCAGAAAAGGACACTTGTCCACAATCTGAGCTGAAATCAGAAGACGGGCTTTGCCTGGTTCAGCCTCAGCAGGGAAAATGTGTGGTGGTTGACACATTTTTTCACCATTCTGCACATGTCCACGAATGACTGTGAAAGTCAGACGTATTCATTTTGGAGTTACAAATAAATGTTAGCAACGAGGTGATTTTGCATATACCAAACCTGAAAATAATGAGGATTGACTATATAAAGAATGTGTATTTAGGGAATTCCCCGGCGGTCCAGTGGTTGGGACTCCATGCTTCCACTGCAGGGCGCACAAGTTTGATCCCTGGTCAGAGAACTGGGATCCTGCATGCCATGTGGCGAGGCCAAAAAAAAAACAATGTGTATTTAAATTTCATTATTGTTGTCTGTGTTCCCCGGCTAAACTATCACATGGGCAGGGGTCTTGATCTCTCTTGTTCAGAGCTGTGTCCCCTAGCTCCAAAAAGAGAGACTGGCACACAGTAGGTGCTCAATAAATATTTACTGGTGGACAAAAAAGAACAGATAGATACATTTAAAAACAGCTATCTTGGGACTTCCCTGGTGGCGCAGTGGTTGAGAGTCCACCTGCTGATGCAGGGGACATGGGTTCGTGCCCTGGTCCGGGAGGATCCCACATGCCGCCGAGCGGCTGGGCCCATGAGCCATGGCCGCTGAGCCTGCGCGTCCGGAGCCTGTGCTCCGCAACGGGAGAGGCCACAACAGTGAGAGACCCGCGTACCGCAAAACAAACAAACAAACAAACAAAAACAGCTATCTTGTGGTATAATTGACATCGAATGAGCTGCATTTAAAGTGTACAATTTGCTAGGTGTTGACATCCATGAAGCCATCACCACCATAAAGATAATGAACACATCTGTCACTCCCAAAACTTTCCTTCTGTCCCTTTGTCATCCCTCCCTCCTACCCGTCCCCCTCCCCAGGCAAGCACTGACCTGTTATCTGTCGCTATAGATGAGTTAGCACTTTCTGGAGTCTTCTATAAATGGAATCTATAACCGTATGTACTCTTTTGTCTGGCTTATTTCCCTAAGCATAATTGTATGTGATTCATCCGTACTGTTGTGTGGATGTATAGTCCGTTCCTTTTTCTTGCTGAGTAGTATTCCATTGTGTGGATGTACCACAGTCTATCCATTCACCTGGAATGACATCTGGCTTTTCCAGGCTTCTTGTGATACGATACAGTGAAATTCTGACATAACCACCTGGAGTTAAGAAAGACCCCACAAGTTAAGGGCATAGTCGCCAACAAGACTGTCTTCACTTCAGATGCATTCATGGACCAACAAGCTCTGCTGAGCCTTGGTGCTCAGAGTTTTTACTGGAGTTTCATTATATAGGTATGATTGATCCAATCATTGGCTATGAGATTGAACTTAATCTGCAGCCACCCTCCCCCCGCCCCATCCCTTAAGGTCAGGTTGACATCTTAAGGTTGGTGTTTCCTGCATGACCAATCCCCATCCTGAGTCATCTCATTTGCATAAACTCAGGTGAGGTCACGCCCCACCACGAGCAACCAACACTCCTATTGCTCAAGGAAGATCCAAGGATTTAGAAGTTATCTTTCAGGAACCTGGGACAAAGTCCAGATACTTTATAATACAACAGTTGATTACAAGTAAAGCTGCTGTGCTTTACTTGTAGGTACAACAAGTCTGCGTATGAATATAAATTCCCTTTTCTCTTCGGTAGGAGTAGAAAGAGTGGGTCACGGCATCGTAAAAGCATTTGATTATGGACACTTTCAAACACACACACAGGGAAGAAGACAGAATAGTGAGTTCCCATCCCCGTCTCAATTTTGTAGCCATTCCCAGACATTAGGTAGCATTCACAAATGTTTTAACGATCTCTCAAAGATATGGACTCTTTTTAAAAAGTATAATTCCAATATCATCACCACTCTTTTAAAAACTAGCCATAATCTTTAATAAGCTTAATATCATGGACCAGTAAGTAGCCTGTCAGGACACATAACGTTTTTGCACAATTGGTTTCTTCAAATAGCCCACATGTGGTGCTGGAGTACATTTTTTTTTTTCATCTAAAAGAATATTCACCAAAAAGTTACCAGTGGGGAAAGGAATTAGGAGTGGCTGCTGTTTTCTCCTGATTGTAGATGGTAATAATGATTGTTAAAATTTATTTTTAAAATGTGCTTACCTCAGTGTCTGTCACCTGTGGACTTTCCGCTTTTACTGTCTGAGCGTTTGCTGTGTCCTCAGCACCAAGTCCTTTAGAACATGTTTTATCTTATTTAATCTGGACAGCTGCCCTCTGCAGCAGGCTTGGTTATTCCATTTTGCAGATGAGGAAACTGAGGCTCAGAGAGGTGGAATGACTTGCCCTCGGGAGCACCCAGCTAGTTAGAGAGGGGAGGGTCAGCCTGGAAGCCCAGGTGTGCTCAACTATAATCTCTAAATCGAATCTATGTTTTCTAAAGATTCTACAACAAATATCTACCACTTTGGGGAAAACAGGGTGTATTCATCTCCTGTGGCTTCTGTAACAAATTATCCCAAATTCGGTGTCTTTACAACAATGGAAATTTCTCCTCTCACAGTTCTGGAGACCAGAAGTCCTAAACCAAGGTGTCGGCAGGGTTGGTTCCTTCTGGAGGGTGTCGGGGAGAAACTGTCCCATGCCTTTCTCCTAGCTTCTGGTGCTTGCCCGAAATCCTTGGTGTGTAGATGTATCTCTCAAATCTCTGTCTCCATCTTACCATCATCTTCTCCTCTGTGTCTCCCTGGAGGTCCCCCTCCTCTTATAAGGACACCATTCATTGGATCTAGGGGCCACCCCAAATCCAGCATGACCTCATCTTAACTAATTACATCTGCAAAGACCCTATTTCCAAATAAGGTCACACTTGGAGGTTCCAGGTGGCTGTGAATTTTGGGGGGACACACTGAAGCCAGTACATAAGGTTAGCTTTTTAGGCGCAAAAAGGCAGGAAGGAGGACCCTTCACCTACTCTCCATAGCCTGGTGCCCCAAGAGCTCTGTGCCTGTGTCCTCTGGCCAGGATAGGGCCGAGTGCAGAGCCAGCAGTGAGACGGGGAGTGTGAACCGATTGCCCCAAATCATCGGTGACACAGCCAAGGAAGGAGCCAGTCTTCGAGGCTCCAGGCTTCCAGGCTCCCCTGCACTGTGGGTTTCTGACACTTCCAACCCTCAGCCAAGCTCAGGATGGGGACACAAAAGTGGCCAAGCAGGGCAGGGACATTGGGGTTCTAGAGACACTTGTCCCATCTCCTCCCTGCTGCCCCCCCACCTGTCATTGTATGAAGTCGCCAGAAGGACCTTTTATGGTATTTCTTCTACTTTTGATGGAGACATCACCTGCACACGTGAAGCAGACAAATCTTGTGTGTTCAGCACCCTGTGTGTAGACAGTGTAACCACCATCCAGCTGCTTGTATGGAACACTCTGGGCTCCCCAGAGGGGGCTCCAAGGAAGTCTTTCAAACGGTAAATCTGGTCCTGTTCTCCCTCACCTAAAATCTTTCCATGAGTCCCATCACCGTGAGGATGACACTCACAATTATCATAACGATGACAGCAGTGTGGTGGGTGCTCAGGGTACACCAGGCACTCAGTCTACACCACAGAGCTTGTCTGCATGGACTACCTTTCCCTCCTGACATCCTTTAGACGCAGGTACTCTTATTATGCCCATTTTATAGATGGGGAAGATAAGGCATGGAGTGTTGAATTCATCTGGGCTAAATTTGAAGCCACATCGTCTGGCTCCATCCCCACCTCCAGATGGTCACGTGGCTGCTCTTTGTTACACAGGTGTGTGATTGAATGTCACCTCCTGTGACCCCTAGCACCTAGCAGTCCGGAGTTAGGGGCTCAAGCCAGAGATGGGGAGAGACAGAGATAGGGTAGGAGTAAAAAGACAGAGAGAAAGAGGGACTTCCCTGGTGGTCCAGTGGTTAGGACTCTGCGCTTTCACTGCAGGGGCCGAGGGCTCAATCCCTGGTCCAGTGGGGATCCCTGGTCCAGGGGGTTCGATCCCTGGTCAGTGAACTAAGATCCTTCATGCTGCGCGGTGCACGGCCAAAAACAAACAAACGAAGGCAGAGAGAGAGAGACAAAAAGAAGCAGAGACGGAGAGAGAGTGCAGAGAAAGAGAAATAGGCATAAAGGTAAAGTGATCATTGGAGACAAACAGAAGAGCTGATGCTCCTAGCAGGAGCCTCCTATATGTGCATGGCTGGGGACCTCTGATGAGATCGACAGGCACCGATGCCAGTGGGGGCAGGGGAGAAAGCGGCAAGACCCCAAACCCAGGCACCTGGGCATGGAGCATGGTGAGAGGGGGCTGCGATGCACCAGCATGTGTGCACATGAGCTGAGCGCGAGGGAGAGCCCTGCGTGCACGCAGCTCTTTGGCCTTGTGGCCAGGCTAGCATCCTCTCTCCCTCTCTCTCTCCCCCATCCCGGGTCTCCCAGCTTTTTCCCATGACTCTCTGTCTCTTGTCATTGAGTCTCTGTCTCTGTGTCTCCCTGACAGCCAGTGCTGTGGGTGAAGGGGCGTGTGTTGGTATAGAAGGCAGCTCCTGGGGGTGGGGTCACCATGGCAGCGGCTGACGCCTTGCACACCATCATTCACATGGAAGTGGACCCACCCACGGCTGGCAGTCACCTTGTGGTCCCAAATGGCAGCCTCCACCCCATCTCACTCACCCAGTGTGGACTGCAGACCCACAAGCAGCCTGCTCTGACACTGAGAAGGGGAAATGGATGGGAGCCCCCTTCCCCCCAAACCCCAAACCCCAAAAACCTGGCCAGGGAAGAATCATGGGGCCTCTCAAGCCAGGCCCAGCTGAGGACTTCCATCCCCAGGTCCCCAGGGAGGCAGGCTGGGGGTAGGGGGTGCTCAAGAGGAGGAGGAAGGGGGGGTAAGGGGCTCAGGGAGGAGAGGGGGCTCCAAGTGGGGAAGGGGGCTCACAGAGAGGGAGCGAAGTCAGAGAGTGGCTCAGCGAAGGGGAGGGGGCTCCAAAGGTGAGGGGGTCTCAGAGGTGGGCTCCCAGAGGGGGAATGCTCCAAGAGGGGTGGGGCACCTGGGATTGAGGACTCCCCAGAGAGGGCCTGCAGCAATCCTGGAGGGCTTCCAGGAGGCCTGGCCTGCTTCCCCCTGGGAGAGTCCTTCCCACCGCCCCCTCCCGACCTGGAGGAGTGGACCCTGGACCCCACGAGTAGATGGTCAAAGGGACTGACCAGCTGACCCTGGTTTACCAAGGAAAGCTGGCCGCCAGTCAGGTTCTGAGTGGCACAGGGGCGTGTGTGTGTGTGTGTGCGCGTGTGCGTGTGTGCGCGTGTGCGTGTGTGCGCGTGTGTGTGTGTGTGTGTGAATCTCTGTCTTCCTAATCAGGCCTGGGGGGAACAGACATGGCAATGGCCAGAACTCAGCCCCGTCTGTGCTTTGGGGGCTTTCAGCTGCCCCCACTGGTACAGGTCCCCATGGGCCTGGGAGCCCCAGCCTAGGTGCCCCGACCCTGGATCACGTGGTCCCCTCCCCTCCCCCCCTTCTTCCCTCCTCCTTCCTCAGCCCACTGGGCCCCCTGCCGACTTTAATTGGCTTTCGTGGAGCTGAATTCACTGGGACTCTGCACAGCCCTGTGAGGTGGGGCCGGGCTGCAGCTCTCCCGCCTCCCTGCCTGGCTAATTGGGGGGCTTCATTGTCGAGAGGAGGCCCCCCCAGCGCTCCCCACCGCCGCCTCCTCGCTCCCGCAGACAATGCTGGGAGCCCGCTGTCCTTAAGGGCGGGCTGCTGTAATTTGGTCTAATTCATCCGGGGAGACAGCGATTAGAGCTAATAAATGGCCCCCAACCCTGCTTTGTCTCACCCGCACCCCCGGCCCCGCTTCCATCCTCCCCCAGCGGCCCAGCTCCTCTCCCCTCCCCCAGCCAGGAGAGGGCCGGAAAACAGAAAGGCCCTCCCAGCCTCAGTTTTGCCATCTAGGAAATGGTTATAGCGTTGGTCCCCAGGAACTGGTGCCCACCTGTCTCCGCCGCAAGTTGGAGGCGGGGGCCGCAGCCTGCTCAGATCGGCGACCCTCCCCCATGTCCTGGAGACACCAGTGGGCCCCATTCCTTAATTGAATCTCCACTCCACCCCCCAAATTCAAGGTCATGGTTTGTGAATCTAGCAAAGGGCTCTGGGCCCACCAGACGGGGCACACCTCCCCTCACATAGATTAACCCTGACATAAAGCCACTCTTTTTTTTTTTGGCTGTGTTGGATCTTCGTTGCTGTGCGCGGGCTCTCTCTAGTTGTGGCGAGCAGGGGCTGCTCTTCGTGGTCTTGCGCGGGCTTCTCATTGTGGTAGATTCTCTTGTTGCCGAGCACGGGCTCTAGGCATGCGGGCTTCAGTAGTTGTGGCACGTGGGCTCAGTAGTTGTGGCACACAGGCTTAGTTGCTCCGCGGCATGTGGGATCTTCCCAGACCAGGGCTCGAAGCTGTGACCCCGGCATTACCAGGTGGATTCTTAACCACTGCACCACCAGGCAAGTCCCATAAAACCACTCTTGATGGTGGCTTGAAGCACCGAGAGGGTCAGTAGCATATCTGATGTCACACAGAAATTAAGGGGCAAGGTTGAGGGAATTCCTTGGTGGTCCAGTGTCCAGTGGTTAGGATTCCATGCTCCCACTGCAAGGGGCATGGATTCGATCCCTGGTCGGGAGCTAAGATCCTGCAAGCCGTGCAGCATGGCCAAAAGAAAAGCCTGGGGCAAGTTTGAGATTTGAACCAAGGCTTCAGGGATCCAGTGCCTGTGTTCCTAACCACTAAGATATAGTAGCTTAGGGGATGAACTTAGCTTAGAGGATGAATTAATTTAGGGGATGAACTTTGAATGTAGTAGACTCCTGGGCAAGTTGGCCTTACTTCCTCAAACAAAGGAAAGAGATTTCTAGAAGGAAGACAGGAAACATTCATTCATTCATTCATTCACACAATTAATGTATTTCCTGAACACAACAGGCTATGTACTGTGGACAGAACAGTGGTTAAGACAGGTGGGCATGGCTTGGGGAAAAGCAGAAACGGCAAGGAGACATCTGAAGGGACAATCTGGAGATGGCGGTGTTTCCCTGCCCGAGTGGGGACAGGTCAGGGCACAACTGGGGAGGGGGCTGGGCTGAGCAACAGGGGAAAGGGCACCACTGACACCCTGGGGACCGGGGGCCTGCGGTGGGAAACGCTTCCTGCGTGTCATCACCGTGACCTGTTCAGTGCTTGCAACAACTCCAGGGGGCAGGTGCTATGGTCACCCCCGTTTTTCAGATGAGAACACTGAGGTCGTCACAGGACCCTCCTTGCCCAGCATCACAGGCAGGGCCCAGCAAGCATCAGCTGCGCTTGTTGGCACATCCGTGCTTTAGCCTCTGCAGCCATGTCAGGGGTGGGGGTGAGGAGTAGGCCTGGTGCACACAGAGAGGGCAGTAAAGGAGCTGGAAAATTCAGCTGAAGATTCACGGTGGGAGTTGTCACATGATGGTCCAGCCCGGTCGACGGATGGGGTGGCGGATTCTTTCTCATGGTGGGCTCCAGACGGCATCAGGGATGAGGATCCCTATGTTGGATCTGAGGCACTGACAAGTGTCCATGTGATGACACTCCCAGTCAACAGCAGGATTCATACCAGTTCCCCCACCCGGAGGGGCCCCAGGGCCAAATAAAAATCACCACGAATGCTCTGTATCAAGGACCTTCTTTGTGCCAACGCCACAGTTAGCCTTTATTTTATTTAATCCTCCCATCACCCTCCACGGGAGAGCGTTATTATTATCACCCCCATTTCACAGATGAAGAAGTTGAGGCTCAGAGAGGGAAAGCCACCTGCCCAGTATCACACAGTGAGGCTGAGTTTACCAGGATACCCAAGAGTGAGTGAGACAGAAACGCAGTCCTGGGGAAATTCCAGTGGGGTGTGTGTGTGTGTGTGTGTGTGTGTGTGTGTGTGTGTGTGTGTGTCGGGGTGGGGGAGACAGATATGGGGGATGAGAAAAGCTTTCTCACGTCCCTCCATCACCGCACCCCCCCCCCCGCCACTTCCCATCTCCCCCCACATTTAGCCTTCAGACAGTGACGGTTTGATTGTGCAGAGCTAAGAATAACCCTCAACGGCAAAGTGCCCTGGAGATGCAGGGAGGTGAGAGGCAGAGATGGGGGGAAGGAAGTAGGCAGGGAGGCAAGTCTCATCCATTCATGCCCCCCACCCTCCGCGCCCAGACTCCCTGATCTGTAGCTTCTGTCAACAGCCCAGGGCTGCTTCTTCTCTTATCTACCATTCCTGCAGCCCCATAAAAAAAATAACAAGCCGACTTTGTCATCATCTCTTGATTAGGAGGGCCCTGTCTATATTTATAGGTACTGGGCTAGCTGCAGACAGGTTTCGAGAATTGCGTTCCGGAGTCAGAATGCCAGGGTTAGAATCGTCACTCCCCGGCTGGCTGACAGGTGACTTCAGCTCTTTCAGCCTCAGTTTCCCTATGTATAAAATGGTACTAATGGTCACACTTCACAGCGTCGCTGGAGGATGAAATACGTTAGAAGGGCACCCACGAGGTCTTTGATTAATGTTATCTGCAGTTATGGTTGTGGTGATGGGGGTGTGTGAGATAGAATTTAAGGACCCCCAAACACCAGGGATTGTGTGTTGGCGGGGGGACTCCACATGGGCTGCGGAGGAAAAGGCATCATTTCATAAATCGATCAAAATTGCAAAGATAAGGTGAGCAGTTGAGTTCCCAGCTACTGCAAACCTCCCCAGGTAATCAGTCAAAGAACTGATTCATTCAAACATGATCATTGTGGTTCCAACACCCAGGGAACAAATAGTTTAAAAGTATTTCTCAACAGCAAAAAAGGAGCGAGCGAGGTTGTTTATGAAATTAATCTCTCTCTCTCTCTCTCTCCCCCTCTCCCTCCCTCCCTTCCTCCCCTCCCCCCATACACTGCTTTTTGTGTAACTTAAATTGCCAAGACTCAGTTTCCCCATCTGTAAAATGGGCATAATGAGAGTCCCGACCCCCATAACTGTGGATTCTGATAAGGAAGTGATCAAAACAACTAGTTCAGGGCCTGGCACCTTAACTATCATTATTTAACTACTAGTTAACCAGTTCATTAGCTAGGAGTTAACTATCATGATTTTCTTAATTAATTTTTAATTAAAAAGGTGATCCCAGCTCACAGAGGACATCAACTGTATCAGAAATGACTTATTTATTGTTTTTAAAAGACTCAAAGCAAATATCCTATATTCTTACCATTTTAATGGGTTTCAATTATGACGCGTGGCTCATCAAAATTCAACAGTGCGTAAGGGTGTGCCATGAACGAGGCTCTCTCCCACCTTGTGAAAAAGATTCGATGGCCTTTTATTTTATTTTTCGTTATCTTGATGACCTTGAATTTTATCTATATAGAAGGCCGTCTAGTCTAGTTACTGCCAGAAATTACTTTCCTCGGTGTCTCCTATTCGATTCTAGCAATTTCCAAAGCACGTCTATTTTCACACGTCTGCCCATGCAAAGGGGAGACCCATCTGTTGTTTGCTCTTTTTAACTGTAAATGTCTCGAGGTTGCTGGGGGAGTGGGGGTGTCTTTCTACATCAGCACATCCCCTCTGCTCCTTCCCTAACTCCACTGAAATCGGGGGCGCCGGGGGGGGGCGGGGTACCACTCTTTATTTTATTTTATTTATTTATTTGGCCGCGCTGCGCGGCTTGCGGGATCCTAGTTCCCGACTAGGGATCCAACTCATGCCCTGGGCAGTGAAAGCGCGGAGTCCCAAGCACTGGACCGCCTGGGAATTCCCCGGGACGGGGTAGGGTGGTGCCATTCTTTAAATGATCTGTTGAAGAAAAGAGGTTTTTGCATGAGAGCCGTGATTCTACTGTCCCACAAGCTTTTCTGTATGTTTGGAATGGTTTCCACAATGGAATCTAAATTTGTATACAAGTTGAGGAGTAGAAAGTCAGTCTTGCCCAAGCTCGCAGCCCCCAGCCTCCAGGAGCCTCACCCAAATGTCATGGCCAGCCACCCCTGCTGCCCATTTCATGGATTCCTTCCAGGGGTATTCCGTGGATACACCCGACTGTGTCCATATACATTTGTATCCTTTCTGGATTGTGATTTTTCTGATAAATGGTGGTGTAGGACATACACCTCCCCAAACTGTCCCAGCTCAGAGCACAGAGGGCCTCCTAATTCATTTTATGGCTGTGAGTGGACAATTGGGCTGTTTCTGTTCTTTAGCCCAGAAAACTCTTGGGCTACACTGTCTTAATATACTCGTGAATGACCCTGATACGGCCCAGGCTGAATGTTCCGATGGCTGGTTCTGATTCAATGACTTTTATTTTATTTTTAGTTATCTTGATTACCTTGAACTTCAACTATGTAGTACACAATCTAGTCTTGTGCCATGGACTTTGGAGCAAGACCATCTGGCTTCGAATCTCTAGTCTGCTACTTATAAGCTGTGTGACCTTGGGTAAGTTACTTAACCTCTCTGTGTCTCCTTGAGTGTGTGACTAACTTCTCCATGTCTGGGTCTCTTCACCCATTAAAAGGAGGCTGCTGCTGATGATAGCGCCAGTATCACGGGATTGTTGGGAGGACTAAATGAGTTTAAAATGTGACATTGTCTTGCATTTCCATTATTCTATGCATGCTATTCCCAGACATACAAAGGGATCTGTTGCAGCCAGCATTTGCAAGAAATGTTTCCCAGACTGGAAACATTAAATCCTTACCCCCTTCACTTCTTTCTTTCCTCTTCCTTTTCTTCTCCGCAACCTTCCTGAAGGCTCCTGGAAAGCTAGACACTTTGGTAGGACAGGCCAGCAACCCTACCTGCTTCGGGACAAGCAGGTGCTTCTGCAAATACTGGGGCGGGGGGGGGGGAGGGGATATTAGGGGTGTCTGACTCTGAGATGCTGAGGTCTGGGGCTCAGAGTGGCGCTGGAAGGGAAGATGGTGTGGATGGCAGTCAGGGGATAATGTTGGGTGGGTGGCAGAGATACTGTGCGATGCCCGGGGTCTGGGCTCCTGCTGCCACCTAGTGGAATGACAGAATTATCTTCTTTTTCGTCCAGGGAACCTGAGTTTGTAGTCTCCCCAGGAAGATGTACCAGACCTCACACAGGCAAACACAGGCTCAGAGAAGGGGAGCGACTTTCTGGGAATCACACAGTGCACTGGATGCCTTGAGTATGTTTGAAGGACACAAGAGATAATTTTATAGGAATTTTTTTTGTTTTGTTTTGCAGGTAAGTGAGCTCTGAGGCCTCGATGGGGCTCATGCGGGAGAGAACATGTTTTCAGAGGTTCTCCCCCTCCACCAGGAAGCGCACCTGTATTACTCCATCCCCACTCCCAGGCATTTTCTCTCCACTGGCCAGCTGTTCATTTGTTCATAATTTCAACAAATGTTTACTGAGCCCGTAGTGACAAGTAGAGAACAAAATAGATTCAAACAAACAACAAAAAACCCTGAGCTCACAGCCCAGTGGGGTAGGCAAAGGAGAAACAAGTAAACAAATCTACAAATGGGATTATTTCAGAGACTGATAAGTCATTGAAAGAACAATGAACTGATAGGGACTGAATTTATGGGTGCCAAGGTTGGGGGAGAAGATTAAAGTTAGCAGGGCTCAGGGAAGTCACCTCTGAGGAGGTAACATTCAAACCAAGACTTGGAGGAGAGAGAGTGAGCCCTGGAAATAACTTGGAAAAGCCAGCAGGCACAGCATGTGCAAAGGCCCTGGAGCAGGACCATGCCTGGTGTGTTGGAGGAACAGCCAGGAGGCCTGTCTGGAGTAGAGTGAGTGAGGGGGAGAGAGGGAGGAGGGGAGGGCAGGGAGGGGACGGGGCAGGTCGTGCAGAGCCTTGTGGGCTTCGGGGTGGACTTGGGCTTTTACCTCGAAGGAGGTGGGAGTCCTGGAGGACTGTGGGCAGAGGAGGGGAGGGAACCTGAGTCCGGTGCTCACAGGTGCAGTGGCTGCTGCGGGAAACAACAGGCTGTGGGCAGGAAAAAACAGGTGACTGCACTTGTCCAGGTAGGCCATGATGGGGAGGACCAGGGAGATGGCCATCAAAGAGGGAAGAAGTGGGACTTCCCTGGTGGCACAGTGGTTGAGAGTCCGCCTGCCGATGCAGGGGACACGGGTTCGTGCCCTGGTCCGGGAGGATCCCACATGCCACGGAGCGGCTGGGCCTGTGAGCCATGGCCGCTTAGCCTGCGCGTCCGGAGCCTGTGCTCTGCAACGGGAGAGGCCACAGCAGTGAGAGGCCCGCATACCGCAAAAAAAAAAAAAAAAAAGAGGGAAGAAGTGATCAGATTCTGGGTATATTTTGAAAGCAGCGCCAATTGGATTTGCTAAGGGATTGGGTGGGGGTGGGAGAGCAGGTTCTGGCTGAGTGCCTGGAAGGAAGGAGCTGTCCTCTACTGGGGCAGGAGATGGCGGGAGAAGCAGTTTCATAGTTCGTCTGGGCTACTGTTACAAACCACCATAGAGTGGGTGGCTTATACACAGGAGACATTTATTTCTCACAATTCTGGATTGCTGGAAGTCCAAGATCAAGGTGACAGCAGATTCAGTGTCTGGTGAGGGTGTTCTTCCTGGTTGACACATGATGTTTTCTTGCTGTGTCCTCAGTGGAGGAAGGGGTGAGGGAGCTCCCTGGGGTCTCTTTTATAAGGGCACTAATCCCATTCACGAGAACTCCACCCTCATGAGCAAATCACCTGCCAAAGGCCCCACCTCCTCAGACATCACATAGGGGGTTAGGTTTAACATATGAACTTTAGGGGGACACAAACATTAAGTCCTTAGCAAGCAGGTTGGGGAAGATAGGAGCTCAGTTAGGGCCATGGTAAGTGTGAGTCCCCCACAAGCCCTCCAAGCGCAGACATCCAGGAGCAGTCGGATCCCGAGTCTGGAGCTCAGGGGAGGCCTCGGTGTCATCGGGGTATAGAAGGGGTTAACGTCCTAGGAGTGGAGGAGGAGAAGGCTGCCAGAGGGGAGGGGAAAGACCTGAGGACCCAGCCTTGGACCAACGAGGGAGAGAGAAGGAAACCAATGGGGCCACTGAGGAGAGGAGGGTCCCTGAGGATTTCCCTGGAGGAGGGGGCGGTTGGGTCAGGTGCTGAACTTAACGTGAAGTCACCAATACATTTCCCCTTTTTATGGCTGGACCACATTTTGGGTATCCATTCGTCCACTGATGGACCCTTGGGTTGTTTCCATGTTTTGGCTATTGTGAATCATGCTGCTATGAACATGTGTGTACAAGTTTTTACAGGGATGTGTTTTCACTTCTCTTGGGTAGATACCTAGGAGTGGGATTGCTGGCTCAGATGATAATTGTTTAACCTTTTGAGGAACTGCCAGACCATTTCCCACAGCAGCTGCCCCACTTTTCACTCCCACCAGCAAAGTCTAAAGGGTCCAGTTTCTCCACACCCTCAGCAACACTTATTATTGTTTCTCTTTTTCCTGTATGTACATATGTATGTATGTATGTATTTCTGGCCAGGGAATTGAACCCGCGCCCTCGCAGTGAAAGCCCAGAGTCCTAACCAGTGGACCGCCACGGAATTCCCTGTTATTGTTTTTCTTGATTACAGCCCTCTTAGTAGGGGTGAATTGGTAAGTCTGGTCAACATTAGGTTCCAGATATCCCTCAGGAAAAAAAAAAAAAGAAGAAGGAATTCGCTGGCAGTCCAGTGGTTAGGACTCCGCAGTTCCACTGCAGGGGACTGCGTTCGATTCCTGGTCAGGGAACTAAGATCCCGCATTCCCCACAGCACAGCCAAAAAATAAAAAAAATTTTAAAAAATCCATCAGATCAGCCCACTCATCACCAGCTCCGGGTCAGCTTGACTTCTGCCTTACCCACTCCACTTTCCCCAGTTCACATAGTACGTGTCAGTAAATACTTGTTGAATGAATGAATGAATGAATGAATAGATGGACTACTATGCAGCTGTCAAAAAGGATGTCACAGAAGAATGTTTAATGATGGGGGGAAGATGTGGTCGCTAGAATAATGCCCCCCACAATGTCCACATCCTACTCCCCAGAACCTGTGAAGATGGCTCCCTTCCATAGCACAAGGGACTTTGCAGGTGGGATTAAGTTAAAGATTTTGAGATGGGTAGATTATTTTGCATTATCTGGGTGGGTCTGATGTAACAAAGGGGTCTTTGTAAGAAGGAGACAAGAGAGTCAAAATCAAAGAAAGAAATGTGACAACAGAACCAGAAGTTGGAGTGATGTGGGACCATGAACCCAGAAGTGTGGGCAGCCTCTAGAAGCTGGAAAAGGCAAGGAATGGATTCTCCTGGATCCTCAAGGAACAGCACCTCCAGAAGGAATGCAGCCCTGTGGACACCTTGATTTTAGCCCCATTTGGACCACTTTTTGGACTTCTGACTTCCAGAACTGTCAGATGATAAATTTGTGTTGTTTTCAGCCAGTGTTTATGGTAATTTGTCGCAGCAGCAGTAGAAAACTAAAACAGAGATCTTCAAGATATATTACTGTGTCACAGTGCCCTGCTGAGCCATATCAGGATCTGAGGCAAAAGGAAAACTGTGTGCTTCTTGGTATGTTTTATGTGATTTTTAGTAGTTAATTCCTCCCCCCCAAAGCATATGTTGAGAATATTATCGATATGTTTGCTTCCATTAAACACAGAAAAGTAAAATTATAAAAAAGAGAAAAGTAAAATTATAAGTTCTTAATGTTGTGAGTTCTAATATACCTTTTTTTCTCTTTCTTTCTTTTTTTTTTTTTGCGGTACGCAGGCCTCTCACTGTTGTGGCCTCTCCCATTGTGGAGCTCAGGCTCTGGACGCGCAGGCTCAGCGGCCATGGCTCATGGGCCTAGGTGCTCAGCGGCATGCGGGATCCTCCCGGACCGGAGCATGAACCCGTGTCCCCTGCATCGGCAAGTGGACTCTCAACCACTGTGCCACCAGGGAAGCCCTCTAACATACCTATTTTTAAGTTTCAATATTTTCAACCATGTCCTGGGGGAAAATAACCATTAAAAATGCGTAAAAACAGACATATGGGACTTCCCTTGTGGCCCAGTGGTTAAGACCCCCACCTTCCGGCCTTCCCTGGTGATGCAATTGTTAAGAATCCGCCTGCCAATAGAGGGAACACGGGTTTGATACCTGGTTAGGGAACTAAGATGCTGCCTTCTGTGGGGTGGGACCTGTCCTGTGTCTGTATGTCTGTCCTTCCGCAATGATTCCTGCTCTGTGTTCAGACAACTCCCTGCAAAAAGATCCTACTTTCTTTAAATAGTCATGGACTTTTAAGGTTTCCTTTAAAATGTTTACCATTGTTATTTCACATCTAACTGTAGAAAAGTTTCACTATTGTATCAGAACTTCTCCAGAAAAATGTCACAGACCTTTTCTCCTTTGGGGAATTACACCTAAATCATGGTCTCCATTAAAAGGCAGATCTTAGTTGCTGCAGGGCAACTAAGCCCAGTGCAACGCAACTAAGACCGTATGCAGCCAAGTAAATAAATTAAACAAAACGAAACAAAACAAAAAACAGATGTAGAGGGGCACACGTTTTTGCTCTTGCCTCAGACTCCAATATGGCTTGGTAAGACACTGTCAGAACCTGTCTTGCTTTAAGATTTTGATATTTTGTTCACCATGGGGTTGCTTTTTGCCATTATTTTGATATTTTAGAATAATGCAGGCTTCCCTGGTGGCGCAGCGGTTGGGAGTCCGCCTGCCGATGCAAGAGACATGGGTTCGTGCGCCGGTCCGCGAAGATCCCACATGCCGCGGAGCGGCTGGGCCCGTGAGCCATGGCCTCTGAGCCTGCGCGTCTGGAGCCTGTGCTCCGCAATGGGAGAGGCCACAACAGTGAGAGGCCCGCGTACCGCAAAAAAAAAGAATGCATTAAAATATCATTTAGTTTCTTTAGAGCCACCTTAATTTTTGCACTTGAGGTCATTGCCTCACTCTCCTTCTAATCCTGGCCCTGTAAGGGGAAAAAACAAACAAAACAGATTTTACAGCAATCTGATCCTAACTCCTTACCATTACCTCCCTTCCTTCTACTATCTCTCTTAAAAAAAAAAAAGAAAAAAAAAGATTGGTCCAAAATGAGTTAACTCTGGGTTATAAGATGAGAAGTCATTTAAATTATCTTCTTTCCATGTCCGGCTTGTTTTGTTTTTTTTCTTTTCCCTTCGCAATTTGCTGCACCTGGCGTCCTTCAGCGGTCTTACAGAAAGTTCTTGTAGAAAGTGGTTTGGGCTGAAGCAACAACGTCAACATTTGTAGACAGGCAAGAGTTTAAAATCTATGAGACGAACTAATGAAACATTGTTGGGCTTCAGGGTGGGTTTGAGAGCAGTTTCTCTCTTGGATTGTTTTAATAGTGTGTTTGTGCGTGTTGCGAAGGGGGTTATTGGATTTTTTTTATTCTGTATTTTCCTCCTTCCAGCTTCCATTGCATCAAGCAGAGTGATGGATATTCAGGAAGAGCGGATATTCAGGAAGTTGCTGCCCAGACCACCGTGAAGGAAGGAAACAAATAATGTTCATTTTAGGAGCTACAATGTAACAATCTCCGTAACATTGTTTGTGATAAGCTTAGGAAGAGCGACCCTAACATGTTTCCCTAGTACTGCGGTTATCACGTTCTCCTCACAATAGAAAGGTCTCCGGTTCGATCCCCAGCAGAAACATTTCTACATCTTTACTGTAGAATTTTAAAATTTGCTTCAAAGTAATTTCAGTTGAAATTCAGCGTCGGTGCCTTTTTCTTTTTTCTTATTTCTCTGGTCTTTTTTAGATATTATGGAATTTAAAAAGTTATTGCAAAGTAACACAAACTCTAGGTCGATGTTTGACGAGAAAGTTTTAAGTGGGCAGTAAAACTAAGAAAAAGCTGTAAAACACACTTGCGTTGGCCGGGAATCGAACCCGGGTCAACTGCTTGGAAGGCAGCTATGCTAACCACTATACCACCAACGCTCGGTCGAACAAGCGATTCTCTAGGAGCCTTTAGTAGAAGTATTATCGGTTAGGCCGGGCAATACCAAGTTACTGGGGGTGTCTCTCCCAACGTCCCTGCTCGCACAGGAAGACGCCACGTTTAGGACGTTTCACCCCACTTGCCGCGGGGTCCGTGCTGGCGCGTTCCGCCCCCCCCCCCCCCCCCCCCAGCGCCCCGGACTCCTTGGTGCCGGCCGGGAGGTGGCCAATCCCAGGCCGCCGCCTGGGCCGCTCGACTTCCGGGTCAAAGGGGCCTGAGCTGCCGGGTGTCCCGTGTCCGCTGCCGCCGCTGTTCCCTGCGCCCGCCACTTCCTGGGCTGCAGTCCCGGGCATGGAGCCGCGAGCTTGAGACGCCGCTGGCCCCGGGACGCCCTGCCCAGCCCGGCCCTCGCCCCGCGCCGGCCCCGAGCCCCGGTGAGCAGTGCCCGCGCGCCCCGTCCAGCCTCGGCCGCGACCCTGAACCCGCCATTGACCGGCCCCACCTCAGTCCCGACTCTGGATCCTCCACTGACCGGCCTCCCCGGTACCCTCCGTCCCGGCCTCCGCGCACCCCGGCCCCGCCATTGCTCAGACTCGCGGTTGCTCCAGTCCCCGCCTCCGTTTCCCCTCCGCCCCGGCCTCTCCTCACTCCTTCCCCGCCCGTCCCCTCCGCCGGCAGGGCCACCTCTCAGCCTTTCCAACGCCCGGCCTGTCCCGACCTCCTCTCCCATCCCGTTGCTACCCAGACCACCTGGCTCTGACCCCTTCCGGGGGTGGCCTCACCCAGTAACGCCTTCCCTTCCTTGTCGGCTCTGGAGGTCCCCACCTTCTCCCCGTCCCCATCCAAACCCACGCTATCTATATGAGACCAGAGACCACTTCCTTGACCTGCCCCACCCCTTCACCCCTCCCCAGCGCTCGGCTTCCCCGCCACCCACATCCCCACAGGTCCAGCCCCTTCCCTCAGCTTCACTCCCAGGCCAGTCCAGCCACCCACCTTTTTCACACAGAGGCTCCGACCAGCCTTGACACTTCCCCATCCATGCGGCAGCTGAGCCTTCAGGAGTAGCCCGTTCCCTTTGAGCCCATCCCTGACCCCCTCCCCCCCACCGCGAGGAAGTCACTTGCCTCAGCGGCAAGAACAAACCTTTACAGGAGCTGGGACTAAAGCCCAGGAGGGGTGCCCTGTGGCCACCAATCCCTGTCGTCCCTTGCTGGATCCTGGGCGAATTGGGCCCCGTGGCAGGACTTTCCTCCCTGGTGTGGTTCATACAGCGCTTCAGGGCTGTGAGGCATCCTTAGGAACTAGTGGGTACAGAAAATCAGGCCCAACCATCAGGGACTCCCCGAGTGGCCCGAAAGTGAGTAGTTAGCCGGTCCCTCCATTAAATCACAGCGTTAATAAGACATTTACTCTGTCAGGGTCTGTGTCCCACGTCTGCAGCTGGAATGGAGGCTCTCTGGACCCTTTAGAAGGTCAGTGGTGCTGGGCTGGGGTGGCCGGGAAGGCTGGGTGTGTGCTTGTGGGATTCATTTGCCTGCTCCTGGATACAGAATTTAGCAGGAAGTGGTTTTCTGCAGCCCTGGGGTCACTGGTCTTGGGGACAGTTAGCCAGGCCCCAGGCCAGGGGCTGCAGCTTCGTGTGCTCTTGCTGGAGACTTTTCTTTCTATCTAGCATCGTATGCTAGGTGTCCACGGACAGAAGCCCTGGAAGGACTGGGGGAAAAGAAGGAGGGAGCATTAATTCCAGCTGGATTTGGTGGATGTGTGGCTGCATCTCCCCCTCCCCCGCCACACACACACCTTATATGGTGCCTGGCGCTCAGTCTGTGAATGGTGTGGATTCTGGCTCTGAAAGGAACTTGAGTCCAATTCTCCCCTTGGTATAATTTTAAGTAACTTGGTTAGATGGCAATATTAGCTGGCCCGTAGTTTCTGCTATGTCAGCTACTTTACCTGTGCCATCTCACTTAATCCTCACAGTAGTCCTAGGTGTAGGCACTGCAGTCCCACTTTTTTTAAAATAAATTTATTTATTAATTTGTTTATTTTTGGCTGAGTTGGCTCTTTGTTGCTGCACGCGAGCTTTCTCTAGTTGCGGCGAGCAGGGGCTGCTTCTTGTTGCAGTGGCTTCTCTTGTTGAGGAGCACGGGCTCTAGGCACGCGGGCTCAGCAGTTGTGGCTCACGGGCTCCAGAGTGCAGGCTCAGTAGTTGTGGCGCACGGGCTTAGTTGCTCTGCGGCATGTGGGATCTTCCCGGACCAGGACTCGAACCCGTGTCCCCTGCATTGACAGGCGGATTCTTAACCATTGTGCCACAAGGGAAGCCCTGCAGTCCCACTTTGTAGCTGGGAAAATTGAAGCACAGAGAGGTTAGGCGGCTTCTCCAAGGTCACATAACCCAGTAGTGGCAGAGTCAGGATTTGAACCCAAACCTCTCTGACACCAGAGCCCACAGTTTTCACCACTGGTCTGAGGTGAAATCAGTGCTTCTTTATGGTGACATTTTGCTTCACTTCTTCCATCGGATCTCTGTCCTGGGACCGCGCTGCTTTCTTTTCCTTTAACCATCAGGGCACCTGTTTCGTCAAGAAGGGGGTGGGGTGCCCACCAAACCAGGGGTCCCTACCAAACCAGGGGTCCCTTTGACTTTGTTCAGCGTTCAAGTGAGTACAGGGACTCGTTCATTCAAGCTGAGACGTTTGCTATATTGAGGGCTTCCTGTGTGCCGGGGCCACAGCAGGAACAGGACAGATGGGGGCCTGCCTCCATGGAGCTGACATCCTGGTGCGGGGTGCTCACCCACCCAGAGAGGACTTCTCAGCCTCAGCACTAGCGATATTTGGGGCCAGATTATTCTTTCTGGTGGGGGAAGGGCATCCTGCTAGTTATGTGGGGCTTAGCAGCATCCCTGGTCTCCACCAACCAGATGTCAGCAGCATGCCTCCCAGTCGTGACAACCAAAACCGTCTCCTGGGAACACCAGCCCTCGTCAAGACCCCCTGGCTTAGGGGATTCACTGACCCCCCCCAAGAGACTCTGCGCTCCATGACCATCTGACCCTCAGAGGTCCTAGGATGCTGCACACATTTAAACACACAAACCAAGAGGGAGGGACAGGAGGCGACTCACAGATGCCGGGGGCCACCCTGATTTATACCATCTGAACCATTGGGGATTTATTTTGGTGTCTAGTGTGAGCCTAAGGATCTAACTCCATTTCTTTCCCCCAAACAATGAATACAGAGCTTCTCCCCCTGGGCGCTGTGGACACTGGGACCAGATCATTCTCTGGGGTGGGCCATCACGGCCACGGTAGGGTGATGAGCGGCATCCCTGGCCCCACCCACTGGATGCCGTGGCACCACTCCCCCAGTCAGTGGTAACAGCCAAAAATGTCTACAGACATCACCAAGGGTCCCCTGGACAGGGGGGCGGGGAGAGGGGGAAAATCACCCCCATTGAGAACTACCATTTTAGAATGAGTGCTTGCAGAAAGGCCCAAGTGTTGAGATGGGGATAACAAGGTAGCAACTTCGGACTTCGTGCCAGGAAAGACCCCTGAAGAGGTGATACTGGGACCCAAAGGATAAGAGGGAGCACATCATACAAAAAGCAGGGCAAGGGTGTTCTAGGCAGAGGGAATGGTAAGTGCAAAGGCCCTGAGGTAGGACTGAGTCAGCGTGTTTAGAGGAGATTAAGGCCAGCGTGTCTGGAGATCATGGTCAAGGAGGTGGGGTCAGGAAGGCCATCAGGGAGCAACCACTGTGGGGAATTTGGGTTTATTTGATTTCCAGCAAGTGCCGTGGGTGGTGGCCCCCGAATCGTTTGAAACTCTCATCTCAGGGACTCTCACCTTGGGAGAACCACCCGGTTTCTGGCAAACGCCCAGACAGGTGTTCGAACTTCGAATTTCAGGACAGGGCCTGCACCATCTGCCTCATGAGGAGGCCCTTGGCCTCGGGTGTTCCCCGCAGACAGGAGGGTGGCCTCGAGGAATGGGAGCGGGGAGGGGGCCCACAAGCTGCAGCCCCTCGGTCTGCCCCCCTCGCAGGCTCACCCACCCTGAGGTCAGCCGAGTGGTTAATGCGGAAGGTTAAGAAGGTGCGGCTGGACAACACAAACACAGGACGTTGGAGAAGGTAAGGGGCATGCCGTGGGAGCCTGGTCGGTGGGGACGTGGTAGAGGTTCCCGAGCTTCCAGCAGAGTCTTAGGTCTGGGAAGGCACCTTGGCCACCCCGACGTTTCTGCATTTCCCCAGGGTGCGCGTCTGGCTGTTCTGCGTGGGCGGCAGCGTGGGCTAGGGAGGGGTTGTTCAGCCTTGGCATTTTTGACACTGGGGCTGGGTCCTTCAGTGCCCGCACTGGCATTGTAGGGTGTGGAGCATCACCCACCCGTCACGACAACCACAGATGTCCCCAGACATCACCCCGTGTCCCCTGGGAACGGGATCAGCCCCAGGTGAGAACCCCTGGCCAGATGGCCAGGATGTGGGTTTTGGGCTCCAACAAACTGGGGCTCCTGTCCTTCCTCGTGGGTGACTTTGGGCGAGCCACATGACCTCTGAGCCTACTTTCCAGTCCAAATGAGGACGAACCCAGAACTCACTAACCAGGGTTGCAGTGAGGATTAAACGTAATCATCCACACAAGGCCCAGGAGCTTGTAAGTTCCACGTGTGGGGCCCGGCACGGGATGAAGGGACCACAGGAATTCCGCACCCTAGCCGACCTCTCTCACTATCAGTTTTCTGATCCTCAGGCTCATCTGCTTTTAGGGAGCGCAAGGATCGGGGAGGCAGGAAGGGAACGGAAGATGGTTCCGGAAGACAGGGCTGACGTTAAGCACAGTCACTTGTTTCCCGGATGTGGGCTCTGAAAACGGGTGGTGTGCGTGCATTCGGGGGTCAGTCAGTGCTGGGACCCCGGGTCTCGTCTCTGGCGTGCACTAGGTGCCGCGTGGGCACGGGCTGGGCTGCACACTGACGTGAAGAAGCTGAAGGCCCAGGCAGTGCCAGGGCATACGGCCATAGGGCAGAGGATGGCCTGCTGCTTCCAGGGAACCGCACCCGCAGGCCTGCGCCAGTTCCCTGAGGGCCACTCTGAGGCACTTCCGGAGTGTGGCGGGCCCCGCCCCTCCCCTCCCCTCGTGCCTTATGAGAATCTGCTTCCCTCATCACTGGCCGCGCCTGGGTCTCCACCTGGTGCCCCTGTGGGCAGGTGGTCCCAGCCCGTGAAGCACTGGCTCAGACAGATCACAGAATGCCATCGGGCCTCGACTGTGACCGCACCAACGGGTCCCGAGCTGTGCCCTGGCGGCATCGTGGGCTGTGAGGCGTCCTACCGATTGGCAGAAGGAGAGCGTAGGTGGACCTGGCCTAAGTGGCTTAGAATCCACTTTGATTTCCCCAGCTGTGTAAACTCTTGAGGCAAGAAGCCGAGCCCCAGCTGGCACTGAATGAGACGGGGCCGGCACAGGCTTGCTTCCTACGGGCTGCATTGCATTCACCTGTTCCCCCTCCGAGGCTCCCTCTGCGTCTGGGAAGGAGAGGGGCGAGCGGAGGGCCCGGGTGTGTAGCAGCAAGCCTTAGCCTGGGAGCTCAGGCTGCCTGGCCACATCTAGAAGATTCCTAGAACTTTCTCCCGATGTTTCATCTCGTTTCGCATCTCCTGGATCGTGTTTTTGCTTCCTGGGCTCTCTGCGCGGATCGGAGGCAAGATCATTTTTATCGTTCTTTGTTGTGGAAAGAAGTCATGAGATTCCGGGAGTGCTTCAGCCAGCCTCTCCGCTTCTGGGGTTCCCCGTGGGAACCCTGGAGGCCACGGTCTGTTCTTTTGCCGTGAGCGGGGCTTGAATTGTGGCAGCCGAGTCGGTGGGGGGGCTCGGCGGGTTAGAGGACATCCCCTGCCTTGGTTTTCTGGGCTTGGTGCCAGCAGCGCTTGGGGCCGTGTGGGCTCTGCAGCGCTCAGCCGGTCCTGGCCCAGCCCCTGCCCAGCACCGCCTGTGGCCCCTGCCGTCCTCGAGGTGAACCGCAGCTCTGCGGCAGGCTGGGACGGGCCACGCGTGGCCCTCGGCAAGGCTTCCGTCCTTCCAGGGTTTGCTTTATTTGACCCGAGGGCCCCGAAGGCTCTGATGGCCTGTGGTCCATGTCTTCAAAGCCGCCGTGGGAGGAGCTGAAGTGTCTGGGGGACAGGACACGCCAGCTTGGTGCCCCGCCACTGCTCTTCCCCAGCCCGGCTGGGTCAGGGAGGACTGAGCAGGGGTCGCGGTTGGAAAGGGCACTCTGATAATCAGCCCGCAGTGGGTGCTCAGGAACCATGGGAACCGCCTCATGTCTCTTTCTCCCCTTGCCTCTCAGAGCGGGCAGGGGTCCTTTGTCCTGTGGTGGTCACTTCAGGGTCTCGTATTGGCAAGGGGCAAAGCCTTCTGGGAGTCTTAAGCCTCCCACTGTAAGGGGGGGCACCAGCTCTGTCCATGACTTCTCTAAAGCCGTCCCCTCCTGCAAGGGAACACAGACTTGTGCCTGCAAAGCCGCTAATCCCAGAGGATGAGGAATCCCAGCGTCTGGCGAGGCCTTCAGCCATTCGGTGCCCTCGCAGGAAATCTAGCCCGGCCCACTCACATTGGCTGGCCTCGCTAGACGACCCTGGCTCTTCCAGAACCGGGTCACCGTGGCCATGTTTAGATTTCCCTAAAACAAATATTTGTCTGGCCAGCCCTGTTCAGTCAAGAAGTGTGCTGAGCAGCGGGGGTGGGGGTAGGGGGGAGCCGTTGCACAGCAGCCGCTGCCCCTGGAGGGGGAGGAGAGAGTGGGATGGCCTCTGGGGGAGGGTTGCACATCCATCCTCTCATGTGGAGCTCCCCCGATGTCCAGCGAATATCTGCCTGGGCCTCTGAGCACCTCTGGTGAGGCACGAGAGGTTCCCCCGCTGGCCAGCAAGCTGACAGCACCGGTGAGGAGGTTTGCAGACCCACTGCTTAACGCTCAGTTCTTGGTGCGGGAGCAACTGTGTCTCCCAGCGGGCTGTAGGGGAGACCATGATTTCTGTGGCTCTCCGAGGAATGCCTCCTGTGTGCCGGGGCCGTGTGAGGTGCTGAGACGCTGCTGTGAACGGGACAGACGCCGGGGAGACAGAAAGGGGACCCGTGAACAGCCACTGTGACGAATGCTCGGAGGGAAGGGCAACCAGGTGGCAGGTGAAAGGTGCACGGAGAGACAGGTTTTGGTACAGATGTTCATCTGAGGACCCGACAGATACTTAAGCTGAGATCTGATTAGAACTTAGTCCAGTAGAAAGAGGGAAAAAAGTGTTCCAGGCAGAAAGGATAGCACATGCAAAGGCCCTGGGACAGGAAGCAGTCTGGCCTGTTTGGGCAGCTGAGAGAAGGCCAGTTTGCCCGAGGCCTAGTAATGAAGGTGGGTGAGGTGTGAGGGCCTGGCAGAGGTCAGAGGGCAGAAACCGTCGAAGGCCGTGGTGAGCGCTGGTTTTTCACCCTGGAGGGTGTGGAAAAACAAGGAAGGGTTCTAAGTCAGGGTATCAGATTTGCAGTGCATGTGCAGTCACGCTGGGAGACGGTTGCGGTCATTCAGCTGAGAGGTGACGGTGGCCTGGATCTCAGGATTCGTGGATGGAGAGAAGAGGAACGATTTGAGAAATACTCAGGCGGGGCAGGGAAGGTTGCACGGGGCTGGGGCCCTGCCAGGGGAGCTGGAGAGTCTGATGGGAGGCAGCTTGTAAGTGGGACCTAGGTACCGCTCCCCGCCCCACCTTCTCATTGTCTTCCCACCCGTCCCTCCCTCCTCGTAGCTTCTCGCTGAATTCCGAGGGGGCGGAGAGGATGGCCACTGGGGCGCCGACATCCGACCGGGGCGACGCAGTCGAGATGGAGGACCCAGCCTCCCGCTTCCAGGTGCAGAAGCACTCGTGGGACGGGCTCCGGAGCATCATCCATGGCAGCCGCAAGAACTCGGGCCTCATCGTCAACAAAGCTCCACATGACTTCCAGTTTGTGCAGAAGACGGACGAGTCGGGCCCCCACTCCCACCGCCTCTACTACCTGGGTAAGCCCCCGGGCTCCCCTCGGACCCCCACGGCTGCCCTCGAGCCGGGCAGCATTTCTGGGACAGCCGTTACTAAGTCCTCTAGTCTCCAGATGTTGGCCAGTCCAATTAGTTAGAAGGTCCCAATAGAGGGCCTGGCCCTGGGCAAACTGTCGCATGAATGACGTAGTGCTGCCCATGTTGTGATGCCACCCGTGGATGACATCTGTTTACAGTGAAAGTCTGGGGCAAGGGTCCCCCACGGGGCTCAGATGTGTATGTGACCAGAGCAGAGGGCAGTCCTGCTCCATCTGTGTTACAGCAGCACCATGGTTCGGGCCTGGCCTGTGGGTCTGAGGCCCTGAGATTGTTTCCAGCCCTGGTCAGCGGGGCCCGCCCCCTGAGTCACTTCCCCGCCACCTGGGCTGGGCTGGGCTGGGCCTGGCTAGTGAACAACTTGACTTCCCCTCAGTGGGAGTTGAAAGTAACTCAAGTAGATGCCTGCCGGCTAGCAACGCGTTAAGAAGGAACCTGAGGCTCAAGGAAAGGTGCCACGGTGGCATAACCGTGTGCCTCGTGGGCTGACAGTCGGGGTTTGTTCTCCCGGCCCACGATCCCTGGCGGCTAAGCACGTTAATGGCTAATCACGTCTGCCTCCTGGCATGTGCCTTGAGAGCAGCACTCTCTACGTCATTGGCAATTATTTATGTGTTTGTGTTCCCTGCCGGCCTTCGGGGCACAGACGAGGCCTCGTGTACACCTGTGGCCTCAGCAGCTGGGCCAGGGCCTGGCTCCTGGTAGGGGGACAGCAAATATCCGTTGAGCAAATGAATTTCGCTTCAAGGTCTTCCAGGGCAGAAAGGAACAGTGCCAAGCATGTCCCTTTGTAAGCAGCCTGACACGTTATTGTTGGTCCAGAGCAGGTTTTTAACCTCAGCACTGGACATTTGAGGCCAGCGCTTTCTCTGTGTATCCTCAGCCTGCCCCCAGTCAGCCCTCAGTCAGTATTGGAAGCGAGTGATGGAGTGAATGAATGAGTGAAGGTCATCCCCTGCCTGAGGCTGACCCCACGCCGAGGACCGTGAGAGTGACTGAGATGGACGCCAGACGGCTCTCCCTTTCCCACAGTCCACGAGTCCATGCCGTCTCTCCTCCTAGAGGCCCATGTGGAAACCAGATGGCAGCTTGGCAAGCAGAGGCAGAGAGGGGAATGGTCTAGAAGGGTCGGCAAGCGACGGCTGTCTGTTTTTAGAAATCTAGTTTGGCCGGTGCACAGCCATGCCCACTGGTTTACAGACCGTCTATGGCTGCTTTCGAGCATAATTGTAACAGAGGTCATATGGTCCGCAAAGCCAAAAATACTTACTGTCTCTGGCCCCTTGCAGAAAAATGTTTGCCAACTCTAGCCTAGGAGAGATTAGGGCATGCTTCAAGTTTCATTTACCCAAGGGAGAGTTGGCTGTTAGGACCGAAAGTGGCCAAGGCTCTGGGACAGTGGTGAGCTGTTGCCTCTCTCTTTTTTTTTCCTGTGGTTCTGTGGCCCCCCAATCCCTTTCTCCCAACGCAGTCTCTGTTGGGCCTCTCACTCTCTCAAGTTCAAGGTGCCGTCCTGGTCACGGTACTTACATGAGTTTCCTGGGGCTGCTACTGAAACAAATGCCCACCAACTCAGTGGTTTAAAACAACAGAAACGTATTCTCTCTCAGTTCCGGAAGCCAGAAGTCTGAAATCAGTTTCTCTGGGCCAGTCAAGGTGTCCGCAGGGCCAGTCTTCTTCCGGAGGCTCTAGGGGAGAATCCGTTCTTTGCCTCTTGAGGCTTCTGGCGGCCACCGGCATTCCTTGGCTTGTGGCTGCGACACTGCAGTCTTTGCGTCTGTGGTCTCATCGCCTCCTCCTCTCCTGTGTGTCTGTAATCTCTCTGTCTCCCTCTGATAAGGCACGAGATTACATTTAGGGCCCACTGAGATAATCCAGACTAATCTTCCCAGCTAGAGGTCTTTAACGTTATCCCGTCTGCAAAGGCCCTTCTACCAGGAAGGTAACACAGTTTCCAGGGATTAGGACACGAGCGTAGCCGTTGTTAAGCCAACCACAGAGCTGCCGAAAGGGACAGAAATGCTCCGAGCTACTTTGAGCCACCAAGGGCCCCTCATAGTAAGGACACGGGTGTGTCAGGGAACCCCCCAGCCTCATGACCAGCACTGAGAAGCCCAACCATATGGAGTCCAGGCATCTGCCCTCGTATGTTTCTCTCCGTGGATCCACCCTCACTGCCCACCTACCTTCCACTGCCACACTCCCGGGATTGCACGTCTGGTTCCAGCCACCAGCAGAAATGGACCAGCTTTCTCTGAATTTCTGGGACAGCGAGTATGATTGGCTCAGACATCCACTCATCCAGTCATCCTTGGCCTGGGGCGGGCGGTCCCTGCCGTCTATAGCAGGTGCTGAGAGCCCACTCTTGTAGGGGGCAGCTCCAGACAAGGACTGTGGACCCACTACGGCTCCAAAAAGTGCCTAGAACAGCCCAAAGCCATCCTACTTCTCTTGGGGTGACGTTGCTCACCCTTGAGCTGATCCAGTCTGCATCACTCAACACCCTTGGGGTACCCTTGACCTCACTCCATGTCCAAGTTCCTGGGGCAGGTCTCCCCAGAACCCCCATGTATTTATAACCTGTCTGCACTAGCCTGGTGCTGGGGGAATGCTGGCAGCCAGAACAGAAAGGACCTCTAGGGGCGATGCCCAGCCCGCCCCCTGCTCCCCTGGGACCCCTGCCTCCTGGGCGGGCCCCAGGCTTGCCAGTCACCGTCCTCTGGGAAGGCTCATTGGGAGCCCAGTGCACGTGGGATGGAACAGAAAAGGGAACGTGCCTGCTGCTTGGGCATGTCCCCAGAAGATGGTTCCAGGGCTCAACTGCTCCTAGCAGGTCGGCTCCTCCCCCCTGCAAACGAGTGTCCTGCATTCGGTGGAGGAGGGCACGGGGCCCCAGACAGCACTGGGGGTCCCTTAGGGGGTCCCTCGTGTCCTGTGTCCAGGTCCAGGGTCACACGCTCCACGTGACCCCTCATCCAGGCCACGCGGTGTTTGCCCAGGCCTGGGCCACCTGCCGTGCTGGTGGGCTTTGGGGTGGAGTGCTGTCCCCAGAGATGGAGTAGAGCTGGTAAGAGGAGGCACGGGGGGACCGTGACAGCAGAAGTCAGCAGCCGTGGTCAGCCGTCCCAGACCCTTGCCGAGCACACCGGCACAGGTGCCTGCCGAGGGCAGCTCCTCCAGGGAATGTGCCGGGATGGGCTGTTCCGTGTCACTGCTTATGAATTGTTGGCGGGGGGAGGCAGCTCTGATGTCCTTGGCAAGGCTGCACCGTTGATTTCCTGTTTGGAAGGCTCCGGCTCCCAGAGAGCCTGCGGACAGGGGCTGCCCAGAGCCCACAGCGCTCGGCCGAGAGTGGCCACCTGCTCCCTCCCTGCTTTCCACGCTGGCCCTCCCAGCCACCACGCTGCGCTGCGTGGTGTTTGCTTTTTTTTAAATTGAGATGTAATTCACAGCCCATAAAATTCCCTCTCTTAAAGGTGGAGAGCTTGGTGGTTTTGGGTACAGTCACAGTATTGTGCAACCATCCGCAGTCAAATTCCAGAACATTCCATCACCCCAGAAAGCAACCCTGTGCCCATTAGCAGTCACTCCCTATCCCCCTCCCCCAGCCCATAGCGACCCACTGACTTGCTTCCTGTCTCTGGATTTGCCTGTTCTGGACGTTTCACAGAAATGGAATCACAGGGACTTCCCTGGTGGTCCAGTGGTTAAGACTCCGTGCTTCCACTGCAGGGGGTGCGGTTCCATCCCTGGTCTGGGAACTAAGATCCCACAAGCCGTGTGGCCAAAAAAAAAAAAAAAGAAAGAAATGGAATCATGCACTGCATGATTCTCGTCCCAACTTGTCTTGTGAACTTCGGAAGATGGCCGCGTCGGCAACTCAGACGGGCGGCGTCACATCCGTGCCTCTAGCTGGGAATGATTCCGGCTGTGGCAGCTTAGAGAGTCCTTAGAAGTCGAATTGTGAATGCTTCCCACTTGTAGCTTTGCGTTTTCACTCTTTTTTTTACTAACTATACTTCATGAGGAAACTTTGTCATGAGTGGAAGACGTGAGTCACTTGCCATATTGAGAAGCTACCCATAAGAGTTACTGTGGTGGAATAGGTATTATTTATGAAGCTCTATCTAGCTCTGGAGGTGCCAAACTTGGGGGGCGGCCCGCCTCTTCTCCCACTCTTAGAAGTGAGAGCGCTGGGGCTCCCCTGGTGGCGCAGTGGTTTAGAGTCCGCCTGCCGATGCAGGGGACGTGGGTTCGTGCCCCGGTCCGGGAGGATCCCACATGCCGTGAAGCGGCTGGGCCCGTGAGCCGTGGCCGCTGAGCCTGCGTGTCCGGAGCCTGTGCTCCGCAACGGGAGAAGCCACAACAGTGAAAGGCCTGCGTACCGCAAAAAAAAAAAAAAAAAAAAGAAGTGAGAGCGCCTACGAGGAAGAGAGGCCAGCACCAAACCGAGCCTTCCTCCTGGAGAAGTTTGGGATTGAGAGGGGTCAAAGCGGGACGCCTGCTTTCTGTGACCCGCTGTTGGCCACAGCGCATTCCTGGGCCACCGCAGAGCATCCCGCCTGCTGCCGGGGGGCTCTGCCCCAGTCCCTCACCTTGTTGCCCAGAGAGTGGGGAACCCGAAGCTTCCCGAGAACCATTCTGCTCCCGCCATTAACTTTGTTAACAGCCATGGTACCGTCATCCATCGAGGCAGAGGCACTTCTGGACAGTGGTTAGGACTTCGTGCTTCCACTGCAGGGGACATGGGTTTGATCCCTGGTCGGGAAACTAGGATCCCACACAGGGTGTGGCGTGGCCGAAAGAAACCTGCTTAGAAGATACGTCCTTGTTTTATTTGCCGCTGTTTGTGCTGAGTGCTTTTTACCTCTTACCTCACTTAGTTCACACAGAGGTCTCACCAGGCAGCTACTGTATTTTACAGCTAAGGTTACATTAGCTCAGTGGTTCTCAGTCGGGGTGCTCCTGCCCCAGGGGATGATGCTCAGCAGTGTCTGGGGACATCTGTGGTTGTCACACTGGGGGTGCTCTTGGCATCCAGTGGGTGGGGCCAGGGAGGCTGCTCCACACCCCCCAGTGCCTGGGACGGCCCCCCAGAGGATGACCAGTCCCGGTGTCCGCAGCACCGAATGGGAGAGGCTGGATTGGATACACATTTCCCAGTCCTTCTGGAGCTTTGCCCGTTCTCTGATCCTTGATTAATTCCTGGACCAGAGCCCAACCTGTGGAGAGTTGGGAATCACTGACCAACCCCCCCCCGTTTTTCATCCTCGTGTGTGCTGTTTCTTTTTATTTATTCACATATTTATTTTGGCTGCGCCAGGTCTTAGTTGCGGCATGCGGACTTCTTAGTAGTGGCATGCATATGGGATCTAGTTCCCCAAGCAGGGATCCAGCCCGGGCCCCCTGCATTGGCAGCATGGAGTCTTACCCACTGGGCCACCAGGGAAGCCCCATTGTGCGCTGTTTCTTCAGTAACTGAGGCTAAGATATTCGGCACTAACATCTCAGGTGGAATTGCCTGCTGCTCCTGCTGGCGGGTGTAACCCAGGGTCCGTGGCCTCTCTGGGGAGGGGTGTGCCGTCAGGGTGCTGTAGAAGCAGGAGGAAGCAGCCGGGCCCAGCCATGGGGAGTCAGGGCCCGAGGCCGGTCCCGCCCGAGTCCCTCGCCCCGACCCTGGCAAGGGCGCCCATTCTGGTTTTCCTCTCTTCCTCCCAAGGGATGCCCTATGGCAGCCGAGAGAACTCCCTCCTCTACTCCGAGATCCCCAGGAAGGTCCGGAAGGAAGCGCTGCTGCTCCTGTCCTGGAAGCAGATGCTGGATCACTTTCAGGTGAGCCATGGGAGTCGGGCCCTCCTGGTGGGCAAGGCAGGTGGGCGCACGGCAGCCCCTTCTTCGGCCTCACTCAGCTTCCTTGGGCCCTGCACCCACCCCACCCCTCCTGAGGGGGTCCCAGCCCATCCCCCGCTTAACGGCAGCCCCTCAGAGAGGAGCGCCTGGCCCTGTACACCTGTGCCACGCCCGCCCCCTCCCTTTGGTGCACACCCGAGCCCCAGCGTGTAGCTTGCGGCGACAGCTCCCGTCAGAAGCACGTCTTCCTCTTAAATGCCTCACCAACGACATGCGAGTAACTTGGGCCGAGACCCTTTTATAGAAATTTAGCTAATAATGGATGTCGCCCAAAGGCACCTCGCTTCCAGAGGGGCAGACAGCCGGTGAGCGGCAAGAGTGCTTTGTGCGCTGGTGTATGTTGATTTATTTTTGATCAAAAATAAAATATGACAGTACGCAGGGAAGGGAACCCGTGCAGCCCCTCTCTCTTGCCTGTCCCCTGTCCCGGGCTGACCAACTCCTATTCACATGGCTTTCCTCGCAGCGTGGGGCTCATTGTGCTTTGGATTCTGCTCTTTAAAAATGCATTTCTGGGAATTCCCTGGCGGTCCAGTGGTTAGGACTCCGCGCTTCTGCTGCAGGGGGCGCAGGTTCGATCCCTGGTCGGAGGACTAAGACCATGCATGCCACGCAGCACAGCCCAAAAAAAAAAAAAAAAAAAAATTAATAAATTATAAAAATAAAAATGTATTTCTTCCCTTTAACGTTCCTCTGAATTTCCACATCATCTTCAGAATTCTACTTGGGGCAGCTGCATGGTGTCCACCATAGTTTACCTGCCCGCCCTGCCCGTGGTCAGGCGTGGAATCTGCCCCACGCCTACCCATGCCAAGAGCATGAACGGCTGGTGGTGGGTGGCTTCAGCTCGAATGCTCTCGCAGGAAGAGGCTGTGACCAGGGAGGGAGGGCGGGGGTCTGTAGGGTGTAGGGTGGCCCTGGGGGCGGAGGAGGGCCTCGTGTGTCCTAGAGCGATTTGGTGGGGGGTGAGGAGGTTGCAACTACAGGTGAGCCCTGCAGCCCTGCCCGTCTGTGCCGCTCTGTGGCCAGGGTGCTGGAGCCTCCAGCTGCTGATGCCGGTGTTCCGCCCCACCCCCGGCCCCGCCCAATGTGTCCCCAGGCCACGCCGCACCATGGGGTCTACTCCCGGGAAGAGGAACTCCTGCGGGAGCGGAAGCGCCTGGGCGTCTTCGGCATCACCTCCTACGACTTCCACGGCGAGAGCGGCCTCTTCCTCTTCCAGGCCAGCAACAGTCTCTTTCACTGCCGGGACGGCGGCAAGAACGGCTTCATGGTGAGCCCCGCTCTCTGGTGGGGGGGAGGCGGGGCAGGTGGCGGCCTCCTGACCCCCTGAGCTGGGTCTTTGTGTGTCCCCAGGTGTCCCCCATGAAGCCCCTGGAAATCAAGACCCAGTGTTCCGGACCCCGGATGGACCCCAAGATCTGCCCCGCTGACCCCGCCTTCTTCTCCTTCATCAACAACAGCGACCTGTGGGTGGCCAACATCGAGACGGGCGAGGAGCGGCGGCTGACCTTCTGCCACAAGGGTGAGGCCGGGTGGAGGGCGCCGGGAGGAGGGCGGGGCAGACGGGAATCGGCACCCCTGGTGTGGTCTGTCATCACAGCCACCAGTCCAGCTTCTAGAAAGACTCCCACCCCTGTCACTGTGCTCCCCGCCGAACCACCAGGCGCCTTCCCAGACCGTGATCCCACGGCCCCCCTCCCATGGCTCCCCCTCTGGCCCCACAAAGGGTCCAGCTGCCTGGCTCAGGGTCTTCCTCCATGTGAATCGCCCCGGCCACTGGGACCTGGCCTCCATGCCGGACACTTGTGCGCCTCTGCTCCCCTCAGCCCCTCCTGCCTCCGCTCTCCTGTCCCCATGCCATGCTTCCAGCCCAGAACTCACCAGACCCGGCCTTCCCCTCAGGCCCCTGCTTGCCGACAGTGACATCAATCCTGTGCAGATATATCTGCGGGACTGCATGGGTTGTGGCCTCTGACCCTGATCCCTGCCTCCTGTCCTGCCCCAAGGCTCTGGTGCCCTCTCACTAAACCTGAGCTTCTCAGCCAGGGGCGACTGGGGTACTGGCCATGTGCTGAGACATTTTCAGCTGTCACAGCGAGGTGAGGATGCTCCTGGCATCGAGTGGGTGCGGCCAGGGAGACTGCTGCACACCCCACAGCACCCAGGATGCCCCCACAGAGAACGGTCCGGCCCTGATGTCAGCCGTGCCAGGGGAGAAGCCCTGCTCTAAACCAGACTCCTCATCTCTCGCCCGGCCCCCTCCCCATCCAGGCTTGTCCAGTGTCCTTGACGACCCCAGATCTGCGGGTGTAGCCACCTTCGTCATCCAGGAAGAATTTGACCGCTTCACTGGCTACTGGTGGTGTCCCACAGCCTCCTGGGAGGGTAAGCGCCTTTCCATTTTTAGAAACACTTCTGCAAACACTTCTTCTGTTAGCAGAAGCACAGTGTACATGCTGGTCTGCTCTTTGCTCTTTTCATTTAAGATAAACCTCAGCAACCTTCCCATCAACATCCGTGTCTCAGTCCTTTGAGGCTGCTGTGACACTACCACAGCCAGGGCGGCTTATAAACAGCCGGCATTTATTTCTCACTGTTGCAAGGGCTGGGAGTCCAAGTCCAAGGCAGATTCGGTGTCTGGTGAGGGCCTCTTCCTTGTTCATGGATGCTGTCATATCAGCCTGTCCTCACATGGTGAAGGGTCAGGGAGCTCTCTGGGGTTCCTTTTTTTTTTTTTTTTTTTTGTGGTATGCGGGCCTCTCACTGCTGTGGCCTCTCCTGTTGCGGAGCACAGGCTTCGGACACACAGGCTCAGTGGCCATGGCTCACGGGCCCAGCCGCTCTGCGGCATGTGGGATCTTCCCGGACCGGGGCACGAACCCGTGTCCCCTGCATCGGCAGGCGGACTCTCAACCACTGCGCCACCAGGGAAGCCCTGGGGTTCCTTTTTATAGGGGCACTGATCCCCTTCATGAGGGCTCCACCCTCGTGACCTAATCACCTCCCAATACATCACACTGGGGGGTAGGGTCTAACATTTGAATTCTGTGGGGACACAGACATTCGGTCCATTGCAGTCAGCACCCAGAGAATCCTTTAACTGTGGATGTCCTGGGGGCGTGGATGTACCACAGTTTAGTTAAGAAGTCCACACTGATGGGCACTTTGGCTGTTGCCAGTTTCCGGTTTTGGTTTTGCTTTGGTGTTGTAAACAATACTGCAGCGAAATCTTCCTACATTTATTCTCGTGACCTCCTAGGAGTATGTTAATGGTCCTCAGCCAGGGGTGGTCTGCCCTGCCCCCCACGCGCAGGGGACACTGGGCCGTGTCTGGGGACATCTGTGGTTGTCACGACTGGGGGTGCTCCCAGTATCGAGGGGGTGGGGGCAGGGGTGCTGCTCCACACCCCACCCCAGGGTGGCCCCCCGCAGAGAATGGCCCGGCCCTAATGTCTGCAGCGCCAAGTATCGAAAATCCTGCCTTAGAGAAAATTCCCAGCTGTAGGAGAGATGAATTGAAGCTACATGCATCTTAAATCTTGACGGGTTTTGCCAACAAGTTAGAAAGAAGCCAGATCAGCAGGCCACTTTGTATCTGTTTTTCTGTGCTGTGCGTGAGGCGAGGGTGTTCAGTGGACCAAAGTCTGTTTCCTGAGCGCGGGGAGAGTCGTTTCTCGGGGTGCGTGAGTACCATCACACCCTCTCCTGCACGAGCGGGAGTGGGCCAGGCCTCCACTGCGCACAGAGTCCCCCCTGGCCTTAGCGCCTCTGTGTGCGTCCGTGGGCGAGTGGCCACGCAAGCCAGGATGCTGGGGACCAGGCACTGGCCGTCCACCGCCTCAGCCGAGTGCCGCCTCATCTGCTAGTCGCCCCTGCCTTGACTTCAGCGTGTCTTTTCCTTAAATCAATTTGAAAAGAAAACATCATGGTCCTACCATGAGTAGAAGCTAGGCATGAAAACCGTGCCGCGGAGAGAAACCAGCGCCGAGCATGCTAGCCAGCGCCCAGGTAAAGGATGACTTGCCAGCGTCAGGCGCCTAAGGGCTGCTGGTGCTGCCGAGATGGGGCGGGGATCGGCACGTTCCTGGGGAGGACGCCGCACGCGCTCCCCCTTCGTCTGGGCCGGGGTCTTTCACCACCGCAGTGCTGTGTGTGCCCGTGGCCTGTGTCTCTGGGGAAAAGGGCTCCAGGTCAGGAGTCAGGGTCCCGGGTCAGGTCACTCAGCTTGTGACTCTGCGTGCCCGAAGCAGGTGACCATCCACCCTTCGACCTCCGGCCTATAAAGTGAGGTCTCTCCCCCTCGGCCCTGTGGCCACGGAGGTTGGGTCATTCTCTGTGAGGGGCCGTGGTGACTCAGTGTGTCACCTGTCACCTGAGTTGTGACAGCCACAAATGTCCCCAGACAGTGCCACATGGCCCCTGGGGACACAGAATGGCCCCTGGTTGCCATCCACTGGTCTCAGTGACGTCAAGATACTCACTCTACTATTCTTAACAGCTCAGAACCCCTCAGATAGAGCCCCTGAATGCTGAGGCCAAGGGACGTTTACCCCGTTTGCTGTAGCCCCACTCATGGCATGCACCCGTGGAGCTACATGACCGTAGCAACCCAAGAGGGTCTTTCCTGGCCAGGAAACTCAGGGCCCCGGAACAACCCATGCCCAGTGGACAGACATCGGAGCCCTTATCACTGAGTCTGAGCTGCAGCACTTCCACTGCCTCAGCCCTGTGGCTGCCAGCGCCCCATAGAGCAGGTGTGGAGACCTGAAGGCAGGGTGGGCTTGGCCGAGGTCAGCGGATGTCATTGGTTCGTCCTAGTGAGTCAGGCGAGGGTACAGGAAGCAGATGGGGACCCTTCTCGGCAGCCGAGAAAGGAACAGCCGTGGGCTCCGTCCCCTTGATGTTGGCATTGCCAGTGCTCACGCCCCTTGCTAGGCTGTCAGCTCCCGGTGATTCACTTACTTCTCATGACAGCTTTCACTGTACCCCTTCTTGAGCCCTGCCCCAAGCGTTAGTCTGCTCGGGCGGCCGTGACCACGTCCCACAGATGGGGCAGCTCAGACGTCACAGCCTGGAGGCTGGACGTCTGAGATGGAGGTGTCGGCAGGTTTGGCTTTTTCCGAGGCCTCTCTCCTCAGTTTACAGACGGCTGCCGTCTCCCCCCCGCCCTCACGTGGTCTCCCCTCTGCGTGTCTGTGTCCTAACCTCTTTCCTATAGCAACAGCAGTCATACTGTCTCAGGGCCACCCTCAGGGCTGCATTTTAACCGAATCACCTCTTTAAAGACCCCGATCTCCAAATACAGTCCCGATCTGAGGTCCAGGGGTTGAGACTTGAATGTAGGAATTGGGTGGGCGTGTGGTTCAGCCCGTAAGTCCCCACGTGGCCATCTCCCTTGCCTTCCCGTGCTGGGAAGAGCGCCGTTCTTGCTCTGGTTTTACAGGGAAGGAAATCGAGGCCCCAGGAGGACATGTGACTGGCTTCAGGCCTAGTACACGGCAGAGCTGGGTTTCCGGCCCCAGGGACCATTCTTGTCTGGGCCCTGCCATGGTAGAGCAGAGTCCCCGTGTTGGCTGGGGGGTGCGGGGCGGCAGAGGGGACACCCGGCACCCTCAGCAGCTGCCCTGCCCCCTCCCAGGTTCAGAAGGCTGCAAGACGCTGCGGATCCTGTACGAGGAAGTGGACGAGTCCGAGGTGGAGATCATCCACGTGCCCTCTCCCGCGCTAGAGGAGAGGAAGACGGACTCCTACCGGTACCCCAGGACAGGTGAGGGCCCAGGACACATGAGGGCGGCTCGGCTCTGAAGCCTCATAGAACACGGTGAGGCACCAACCAGGATGGGCCCGCAAGACCCAGACAGGGATGGACCCGGAGAAGCAGGCTGCACTTGGGAACAACAGCCAGGCCAGCGCCACCGTCAGTGGTGACTGGTGTCCTGCCTCGGGGCCCAGGAGACAGTAGGAGCCCTGGGGAGGCAGTGGGAGGTGTGGGCCCCCTCCGGGGGCGCATCAGACACTCACTGCCTTGTGAGAATACAGGGTTTGCCCAGAAATACATGGAAGTCCCAGAAATCTACCAATTCTTAAACGTGGCTCGAATCATTTAAAAATACTTAGCAGGACTTCCCTAGCGGTCCAGTGGTTAAGACTCCACGCTTCCACTGCAGGGGGCACGGGTTCGATCTCTGGTCGGAGAACTAAGATCCTTCATGCCGCATGTGGCACGGCCAATTTAAAAAAAAAAAAAAAAAGACTTAGCCACACAAAATACATGTGCAGGCCAGGTTCAGCATCTTTGGGACCTCCGTGGAAGCCTACGACAGACTCGTTCTTGCTAACTGTGGGCCGTGCTGGGCAGAGCCTTCCTACGGAAACTTCCAGTCCCTGGTGTGAATGGGGAAGTCGGTCCTTCCCTTCCCATGTTGGAGAGACGAGGAAACAGAGGCACCGAGACATTACGTGCTGGAGTGCTAGAGCCACGGGGGCCAGAGTTGAGATCCGTCGTAGGAATAACGGGGGCCTGAACCAAATCCCACCCTGGAGGGCATGTCTCGGTCACCCCAGCCTATAGGCCACCTGCCTCCCGACAGCTGAAGACTGGCTGTGTCACTGGGACGTGGGCCACCTTTCTGCATCATTGGTGCTTTTGTTACGGGCGTATGCTGTCTTTGCAGCCAGCATTCAAGCTCTCTAGAGGCAGAGAGGCCTCTTCCTCGTGTTTGTGTCCCCCTCACAGCCCTCCCACCAGCCCAGGCCTGACCTATGTTCTTAAACAGCAGAGACGTTGCCACGTCACTGTCGGGACTAAGGTCCAGGCCCAAAGTCAGACAGTCCTGCCTGGGGGACTTTGTGCCTGGGCCAGAGAGGGTGACGCACCTACAGAGAGACCTTTGGCCACCTGGCGCCTTCCTCCCCTCCCCCCACGCCGGCCATGTCACTGCCTGTGAGGATCACCCCCCACCCCAGCCACCGCCCCCAACACCTGCTCTGAGCCCTCTTGGCGACACCTGCCAGATCCACCTCGCTTTCGTTTCTGCAGGCAGCAAGAATCCCAAGATCGCCTTGAAACTGGCTGAGTTTCAGACCGACAGTCAGGGCAAGGTAAGAGGGGTCTGGGCGCCCGGGAGAAGCTTCTGGATGAGGAGAGGAGGGCCGAGGTGTGCGCTGGGAGACGGGTCCGGAGGCTGCTCGCCCCCATTGCATGGCAAGTGCTTCTCTTGGCCAACTGAACCTGAAGAGGTTCTGCCCGGAGCCCCGGCTTCCAGGCTGGGCCCTGCCGCCCGTCACTCTGAACCTGGACTCCGAGATGGGGAGTGGTGAGCCCAGCCCCACCTGCCTCCAGATGGCCCCGAGGCATGGGGAGGGGACGCCCGGGCACGCGAGGGCGGTGGCTCGCGGAGCTTCCAGAACAGGGAACTCAGAGGGGTGGGGAGCAGTTGCCTGGAGCACCCCGACCTCAGGCCAGGGGTGCCCCACCCCAGCCTCTGAGCAGCTCCTCACATATCACTTCACCGGCCCCATCTGTTCTGCATCCTTCCCTCTGTCAGCTGGTCGTCGTCGCAGACAAGGGTCCTCATCGCCCAGGGAGTCATTCCTTAGGACCCCACAGCCAGGAGGGCAGAGGAGGCTAAGGGGAGAAGGGCTGTAGGGATGCCCAGCCCCACGTGGGGATGTCAGAGGGCGACGCCCCTCACGGCAGAGGTTGGAGCAGGCGGACGAGCCGGGAAGCCCCTGCATATTTTTGCCAAAATGGCTTCTCACGTGATGTTTCATAAAAGAGGCGTGAGATTAAATACACCTATTTTCATGATTGGGGGGGTGGTTTTGGGTTTGGGCATGATTAGGCCCTAACCAAACCCCTTCTGCACTCTTGACCGGAACATTACGGCAGATTCTACAGGGATCTGTCCTAAGTGGCTTTGCTGAGCCCCCACCAGCTGTCGTCAGTGGTTCCTGGCCGCGTCGGATGGGCAAGGTCCCGAGGCGGGCGTGGGTTTTGCCCACTGAACAGGCAGGTGGGGCAGGCGGGGGTTGGTGGCGAGCCTGGGTGTGGGCCGTGCTGAGGCCCTGCCCGCCTCTCCTGTCACCCCTCCTGGGGAGATGCCCTGCCAGCCCCGTGTCACCTCCAGGAAGCTGCAGCGGCCAGAGGCTGTGTCTTACCCAAGGCCACCCGGCTCTTCAGTGACAGCCCAGGCCAGAACCCTTGGTTTCCAGGCAACAGGCTGTCATAGCAGAGTACCACTGGGAGGTTTAAGCCACTGAAGTTCATCATCTCCCGGTTCTGGAGGCTAAAGGTCCAAAATCAAGGTGTTGACAGGGCTGACTCCTTCTGAGGCCTTGAGGGAAGATCTGTTCCAGGCAGCCCCCCTTGGCTTGGGGACAGCCGCCTGCTCCCTGTGTCTCGTCACAAGACGTTCTCTGCCCGAGTGGTGCCTCTGTCCCTTTTTATAAGGACACCCGTCCTGTTAGGTTGGGCCCCCCCACCCCAGTACGACCTCATCTGAACTAGTCACACCTGCGACCACCCCGTTTCCAAATAAGGCCCCCTTCTGAGGTACCAGGAGTTAGGGCTCCAACATGTGGAGCCGGGGGGGGACACAGTGTCCCCCAACAGTGGCTGTCCCCTCCTGGGCAGCATATGGGCAGGCCGGACTGTGACCCGAGTCTGCTTTGCCTTTAGATTGTGTCGACGCAAGAGAAGGAGCTGGTACAACCCTTCAGCACACTCTTCCCGAAGGTGGAGTACATCGCCAGGGCCGGCTGGACGCGTGACGGCAAATAGTGAGTGTCTCCCTCACTAGGTAGAAGGTGTCCCTTCGCAGTCATTTTCTACCTCTTCTGCCCAAGTTGGGGCAGACACCTCTAAACCAGGGCCCCAAACCACCACCCGGGGGCCAAATCCAGCCCGCTGCCCGTTACCATACAGCCCACAAGCCAAGAATGGCTTGTCCGTTTTTCGGTGATGCAGGGGGAGATCCAAAGAAGAGTATTTTGGGGGCTTCCCTGGTGGTGCAGTGGTGAGGTCTCTGTGCTTCCACTGCACGGAGTGCGGGTTCGATCCCTGGTCAGGGAACTAAGGTCCCACAGGCCATGCAGCACGACAGGGGGGAAAAGAAAAAAAACTGTCCACTTAGAGTAGAATATGAAACAAAGGATAAATAAAGGCTGAGGATTTGGCAGAAGTCTGCCAAGTTTACAAATGATGTGAGGTGTTTTCAGAACAAGCTGGATTGCACGGTTCTGTCAGCACCCCCGTCTCCCCCTGAGCGGGCGTGCCGGTTACGGACCCTTTGCGTGCCGCAGGGTCACCTGCTCGGGTGTCAGTGAGGTCGGCAAAGGAGGCGCCGTTCTGATCAAACACAAGTGTGGAAAGGGGGCCATCGGGCCCTGGCTGGCCTCCGCTGGCCCCTGAGGTGCCGGTCCTCTCTTGCCTCGCCTCCCAGTGCCTGGGCCATGTTCCTAGACCGGCCGCAGCAGCGGCTTCAGCTCGTCCTCCTGCCCCCGGCCCTGTTCATCCCCACCGCCGAGAACGAGGAGCAGCGGGCAGCCTTCGCCAGAGCCGTGCCCAGGAGCGCCCAGCCGCACGTGGTGTACGAGGAGGTCACCGACGTGTGGATCAACGTAAGGGCAGGGGTGTGTGCCCCGCCCGGGCCAGGGTCCCGCGTCCCCGCCCCCAGCTCCCCAGCTGGACGGGGGCTGGCGATGTGGAGAAGCCAGCTCCGGAGGGAGAGTCGGTGGGGTCTGACCTCTAGCCAGGCAGTCGGAGCCTCCCCTTTCTCAAAGGGATGTGTCCCCCCACCACCCCAGCCCCCGCCTCTGACACATCCTCTCTCTCTCTCTGCCCGGACAGGTTCACGACATCTTCTATCCCTTCCCCCAACCAGAGGGAGAGGACGAACTCTGCTTCATCCGCGCCAACGAGTGCAAGACCGGCTTCTGCCACTTGTACAAAGTCACCGCCGTTTTGAAGCCCCGTGGCTACGACTGGACCCAGCCCTTCAGCCCCGGGGAAGGTGAGCGACCCTGACTAACACCTTGCTCATCGCCTGTGGTTCAAGCCTGTGGTTTGTTCCCTGGTCCGGCCCCAGAGGGAGTGGGTACCAATGACTAAGAGGCTGGCCTTTCCCAGTGCCATTCCTGGTCTGGCAGGGTTATCACAGCCAGCTCCCGGCTTATTCAGGCGGCAGTATTTATTGAGCGCCAACTACATGCTAGGCCCTTTGCACACCAAGTCTGTGCTGTCTGGCTCTTTATAGGAAAAGCTGCCCCGCCCTAGGTGCGGGGTGGGGGGGCGGGGCGGGTATCACTGTAGGAAGAGAAAAGCAAAGCCCTCTGCTCTGGTGGAGGAGGCAGGCATCATCCAAATACAGTGAGAGGCCGGGAGGCCAGGGGCACAGCAGTGGATAACGTGCCACAGAGCAGAGACCGGGTGGAGGCAGAAGCAGCCACAGCACGGCGCTCCAGGCCGAGGGTCAGCCCGTGCAAAGGCCCTGCAGCAGGGCAGGGCTTGGCCTGGCATGTTGGAGGGACAGCCAGGAGGCCCTTGTGGCTGGAGCAGAGTGAGCGAGGGGGAGACAGGGAGGAAGGCAGGGCAGGGAGGGGACGGGGCCGGTGGCACAGGGCCTCGTGGGCCGCGGGGAGGACTAGGACTTTTACCATTGACCTTCGGCCGGTTTAGAATGATTCTTGTGGCTGTTCATGGAGCAGAGCCTGAGGGAGGGGGGAGGTGACAAAGTTGGGGTCAGGCAGTGGGGCTGAGCTGACTCTGCTCTAGATCCAGGTGGGCCCGGTTCTGGATGTACTTGACTGCTGAGCTGACACGGTGGATTGCACGGGGGTCTGAGAGAGAGAGAGAGAGAGAGGGACGGCGTGGCCGTCTGAAAGGGTTTTGGAGTTCCAGTCTGAGGCGGAAAGACTCCGAGGGGACAGTTTAGGAGAGAACTGTTGAGTTGGGTTTTGGACATGTTCCAGTTGAAGCTCCGTGCAGGTTCCGGGGACCAGGGTGGATCCACAGTGGGAACGTGGGTGTCCTCACACACGGATGGCATCTCAGCCTGGGGACAGGCTGGGGCACCAAGGGCGGAGCCTGGGTAAGTAGGGTGTGGTCTGAGTGCCAAGCCAGGGCTCTCAGAGCTTGGAGCAGGGTCTCCCCGGCACTGCGGACATCAGGGCCGGGTCACTCTGGGGGGTGTCCGGGCCCTGTGGGGTGTGGAGCAGCATCCCTGCCGCCACCCGCTCGATGCCAGGAGCACCCCCGTCGTGACAGCCACAGATGAACCCAGACACCACCCAGTGTCCCCTGGGGGTGGGACTGTCCTGGATGAGCCACAGGGCTTCGAGGCCATGCCCGCTAAGGAGACTGAGGCCGCCACAGTGTGGAGACGGTCACCCAAGGGAGGGGGTATCCGGGGGGCCTCAGGCGCCACAGGAGCCCGAGGGTCAGGAACAGACTAAGCCACAAGCTGCCGGGGTGTCAGGTGAGATGGGGACCAAGGAGTGACCACCGTCTGGGCGTTGTTGTCCTTCAGGGTTGAGCGTGGCCGTCACAGGCCAGCTGAGCCGTCTCAGAGATGCTCGTCAGCATTTGCTTTCCTGTTTGGAAACCCCCTCGCCTATGGAGATCTCACTGGAGAAATCCTCATCCTCCCTCTTGAAATGGGCAGCCAAGAGCTCTCGTTCTGCCTGGTGGTTGTTGAGTGGGGCTCACGGCAGGTGCCCCCGGGGGACCCCTGCCTTTGAGGTGGGCCCTGCTGGTTTCCCCTCCGCCCTTTGGCGCCCTGACTGCATCCTCTCCACCACCCTGCCTCGAGGCTTCCGCCTGCTGCAGGCGACTGAACGGGCCAGAAGGCGAGGCCAAAGGAGTGGGTTCCTTAAGGGCGTCCCGGCCGAGTGGGAGGGCGGTCAGGAGGCTGGGGGACCCGGTCAGGAGGAGTGTGTCCAGGTGACACAGGTGGCTCCCCAGCGAGGGGCCGGGAAGGGAGGAGGGAGGAGCCTGGCATGGTCGGCGGGACCCTCTGGGCCGTGAGCAGCGTGGGCTTGAGCCCAGAAGACGACTGAGGGCAGTCAGAGCGAGTGGGAGCAAGGCAGGGGGACCAGCAGGTTGAGCCATCGCCCAGGCCTCCTGGGGGCCTCCTGGGGGCAGCAGGAGAATTGAGGGCACAGCGACTGTGGACTGGAAGCAGGCGTGTCGGCAGGGCCGGCCCCAGAGGAGGCCTGTGCGACTGGGCTCCCTGCCTGGGCCCAGCAGAGTGGGTGTCAGCAAAGGCGTGAGTGGGCAGGAAGTGGCGCATCCAGCCCCTGGTGAGTGAGGGGCAGAGGAACAGCCCTCCCTCCCAGGTCTTCTTGTGACGAGTCACTGGGCCCAGGTCTCTGCACTGGAAGTTCCTGACTGTGCAGCCCTGTGGATCTGTGCGGGGACATCTGTCCCTCCCTAGGTGACGTGGTCAGTAGTTTGCTTCAGATCCAAGAGGATAGAAAACAATTTTAGGGACTTCCCTGGTGGCACAGTGGTTAAGGATCTGCCTGCCAATGCAGGGGACATGGGTTCGAGCCCTGGTCTGGGAAGTTCCCACGTGCCACGGAGCAGCTAAGTCCGTGCGCCACAACTACTGAGCCTGCGCACCTACAGCGCATGCTCCGCAGCAAAGAGAAGCCGCCACAATGAGAAGCCCGCGCACCGCCCCGAAGAGCAGCCCCCGCTCGCCGCAATAGAGAAAGCCCGCACGCAGCAGCGAAGACCCAGTGCGGCCAATAAATAAATAAATATTAAAAAAAGAAAAAGAAAAGGAAAGAGAACCATTTTAGCCAGTGCTCATAAACTGTCTTAACAATTTCTAACATGTGGCAAGACACATTCCGTATTGTTATTTACCTGGTAAAAATTCAAAAGCGAGGCCTACCCACCAAAAAGCCTCCTGTAACTCCACTGAGCCTTTGCTCAGCCCCAGAGTTTAATCAAGATCTGGTTACGGGGCCTAAGCAGTCACAGGTCCAGGCATGGAAGGTGGCGGTTTGACCTGCAGGATTCTAAAATTGGGTGCTTTTTTTTTTTTTTTTGGCCGCATGGCCTATGGGGTCTTAGTTCCCCAGCCAGCCGTTGAACCCGCACCCCCTGCAGGGGAAGTGCGGAGTCTTTACCACTGGACCACCAGGGAAGTCCTGAAAATTGGGTGCTTTTGATAAAAATGCAGATCCCTGTTTTTTCTGGGGAAATGCTGGTGCCCCATCCACATGGTGGGAACCTTGCACCTCGCTCCCTGGGCCGTGGTGTGGCAGGTCCTTGTACCATCCCTGGGGCCCAGCCGGTGTACCTGCCCATCACCTGGCTGCCTGGGCTCCGTGGAGAACTCGTTGTGTGCTTTGAGTCCCCATCATAGCTTCCCGGGCTCCCTTCACCTCTTTTCCTTTCTTCCAGATGAATTTAAATGCCCCATCAAGGAGGAGATCACACTGACCAGCGGCGAATGGGAGGTTTTGGCAAGGCACGGCTCCAAGGTACCCAAGTCTCCATGCATGCTTGTACACGCATATGTGCACAGACACAATGCACACGCGCTCCCGCCCACTCCAGACCCCCCGGGCCTGTGGCTTCTCTCTCCGCCCCCCCACCCGGCCCCTCCCTCCTGCTCTGCACACTGAGGGCCACGGGGGCTGTGCTTCCCACCAGCTGGAGACCCTGGGTCCAGGAATCAGGCTGTCCTGAGCATCCTTTGTTGGATCCTAGTGGGTGAGGCCCAGCCCATTCTCAGTGCCACCTGGAGCATTCACTTAGCCTCCATCCACTCCATGAAGCCACCTGTCCCCAGGACAGCAGTCAGTGAGTCTGTGGGACACTGGTGGTGCCCACCGTAGAACTGTCCTGCAGCTTCCAACGGGGGCCCACCCCCATGCCTACCCCGGGAGGTTTGGGAACGAAAGATGCAGCTGCAGGGCTGAGAGGTGCATCTTTCACTCCCCAACCCAGATGCTCCATCATAAAAATGTGACCAGGGCTTCCCTGGTGGCGCAGTGGTTGAGAGTCCACCTGCTGATGCAGGGGACACGGGTTCGTGCCCCTGTCTGGGAAGATCCCACATGCCGCGGAGTGGCTGGGCCGTGAGCCATGGCCGCTGAGCCTGCGCGTCCGGAGCCTGTGCTCCGCAGCAGGAGAGGCCACAGCAGTGAGAAGCCCGCGTACCGCAAAAAAAAAAAAAAAAAAAAAAAAATGTGACCAGAGTATCTTCACCGGGGTCCAGGTCTACAGAATTCCAGATTTTCCAAAGAGACCCCTTAATCAGACCTCCTGGATCCCTACCTCACACCAGCATAAAGGCCTCCTGGACCAAAGACTTAGATGGAAAAAGCTAAACCATACAAATAACCAGGAGGAGATGTGGCCAACCCTTTTAAAGTTGAAAGGTGGGCTGCCCGTGTGCTGCCCAGGGCTGCCAAGAGAAGGGGGCCAGGCACCCCTGGGCAGCGCAGCCAGGGGACGTGGCTTGGCCTTTCTGGGGTGCAGAGGTGGCATCTATTACAGCGTCAACCTATGTCTCACCTGACCCGGCAGCCCCAGGTCTAGGCGTGGACCTTTCGAGGCCACGCCAGGGCACATTCGAGAGGTTAACATGCAAGTATACATTGCTGTGCTCTTCATACAGTGGGAAATAGTGGTTAGAAAACACTCAAGCAAGAGAAAAGTGTTATTGCTGAGTTCCAGTTCTGTAGGTAACCGTGTCCGTTCCCGTATGACCACACCTGGCCCTACTCAGTCGCTCTGCTGTGGTTGAACCTCACTGGAGGCCCCTGTGCTCATAGCCTCGCTCGGCCCCTCGCTAGCTGGGTGCTAAGACTCAGTTTCCTCACCTGTGAGATGGGACCATCAGATAGCGCTGGTCCTCTCCACAGCAGTTTCTCCCTTGGCGCCATGGACGCTTGGGGCCAGAGATGGGCACTGTGGGTGTGGAACAGCCTCCCTAGCCCCCACCCTGGGGGTGACAACCACAGATGTGTCCAGAGGCTGCCAAACGTCCCTGGGGGGCAGAACAGCCCTGGGTGAGGACCCTGCTTTAAAATACTTTGACGCCCTCAGCGCAGCGTCTGGCAGACACACAAGACAGTCCTTTCTCTAAGGACTTCCCTGGCGGTCAAGTAGTTAGGACTCGGCGCTTTCACTGCCGAGGGCCTGGGTTCAGTCCCTGCTCAGGGAACTAAGATCCCACAAGCCGTGTAGTGCGGCCAAAAAAAAAAAAAAAAAAAAAAAACGCAAAACCTTTCTTTAACGTGAAAGTTTTACCTTCTGCATGCCTTAACTTTTTACCCAGAAATTTTCTTTTAAAAAAAGCATTTTAAAAATTAAAAAGGGAAAGAGAGCCCTCTGCCGCCGCCACGGCCGTGTGCTCCATGTGGCCTGTGCCATGGCCCCGGGCCTCGGTGGGTCCCCCGCCTGGAGATCCTTCCTGCCTGCATATCTTCTCACATGGTCCTTGTGACGACAGCAGCACACGACTTAACTACCTGTGGTGTGGGGTTTTCCTACGACATCCTCCATTTCTAGAAAACCAGCATTTATTTTTCAGTGACAGCGAACACATCAGTGTTTGTTGTAAAAATTGAATCGTTCTAAATAATCCCCTTCCATCCTCACCCCAGACCCCTGTGACCTCCCCACTCCGCCTCAGAGGTGACCACGGGGGGAAATGACTGCAAATATTTCCTATTTTCACCCATCTCCACAGGGGCATCATAATTTTAGAGGATTTGTAGGGTTTTTTTAGACAGTACAGCTTTACGTGGCCACGGAGAACTGTGCCATAATTATGGAGCCAGTCCGTCTTTTGGGCATTCAGGGCGTCACCTCTCTCTAGTCTGAAGAACACTTGGAACATCTTTGTGCCTTTGTTTTGAACTCACCTCTCTGGTGGAGTCCTCAGGAGCAATTCCCAGGGGTGTAATTGCCGCTTCGGAGGATGTGCCTTTCTGAAGTGCCTCTTTAAGCGTCTGTGCTGCGTGGTCAGCCCCAGCAGGGCAGTGCCTGTTCCCGGCCCCAGAGCAAGGTTCCTTCCTGCACCTCCTGAGGACGGTGCCTAAGAACCATGCCAGGGGTCTGATGGGCGTTCCCCCAGGAAACCAGTGGGGCAGGGAATTACCACTTCTTAACCCTGAGCACCTGGGTCAGAGAGGTGGGCTGTCCCCACTGGGGACCAGGGCCGGGGACTGGCAGGCCCAGGACAGGCCCTCCCTCAGCCTCTGTCCTCAGCCCCCCTCAGCGGCTGATCTGGATCTGCCTGGAAGGAGCTGTCCGGACCCGGAGTTCTGATTGCAAGTCAGACCGGAGAACACGCAGTTAGCCCAGCCCTAGTGGGGTCTGCTCCTGCCCCACGGGGTCTGTGAAGTCTCCCAGACAGCTGTCCAGCCTGTGGGCTCAAGCCAGCTCAGAGAGAACGGGTCCCCTGTCCACAGAATGCTGGGCCCTCCCTGGGGGTGGGGAGGGCGGCCCTGTCACCAAGAGCCCCCGTGCCCCTGCAGATCTGGGTCAACGAGGAGACGAAGCTGGTGTACTTCCAAGGCACGAAGGACACGCCCCTGGAGCACCACCTCTACGTGGTCAGCTACGAGTCAGCCGGCGAGATCGTACGCCTCACCACGCCCGGCTTCTCCCACAGCTGCTCTATGAGCCAGGTGGGCACCTCCCTGATGCTCCCTCCCTTGGAACATTCTGGGAGATCAGGCAGCATTCTGGAACATGAGCACAGGGCTACCCCCATCCCGGGCAAGCAGCCAGTGGCCGTTTGCTGGCTGCAGAACCAGCAAGATGGGCACACTCTGGCGTTGGGCAGGTCTGGCTCTGACCCCCACCCCCGCTGGGTCCAGCGGCCTCCGCCTGGGGTCCCCTGGCCAGGGGACAGGCTCCTCTCACCTCAGTCTGCTTATCTGCAAGGCGGGGCTGGTGGTAACAGCAGCAGAGTTAGGTAGGGGAACACACCACACGGGGTGAAGATGGCACGTGGTTGATGCAGGTGGCGGGCGAGCAGGGAGGGGGAGGGGGAGGTGCCCCGCGGTCTCAGCACCCCGTCCCGCCTGCAGAACTTCGACATGTTCATCAGCCACTACAGCAGCGTGGGCACGCCACCCTGCGTGCACGTCTACAAGCTGAGCGGCCCCGATGATGACCCCCTGCACAAGCAGCCCCGGTTCTGGGCCAGCATGATGGAGGCGGCCAGTGAGTAGCCCCAGGCCCCCGGGCTCTTGAGCGAGTCCTTCCCCTTGGGAGCCCCAGCTTGCTCGTCGCAGGCCTGGTAAATAAGGCAGGTGAGAGGGGGCCACCTGGGCGAGCGCAAGGCATTGAGCGGCACGGCCCCGAGAGCGGGTCGAGCATAACCACAGGCCCCGAACTGTCCTGTGGGCCCCCCGAGACAGTCTCTGGTTTCTGTGCTGCTGTTATGGATGGAGCACATACTCAGTGCAGGAGCTGACTCTGCCAGACGGATGGGGTCCCTACACGGGCCATCCTCGTCCTCAGGGGCGGCTGTCTGCAAGGGCACCTGTGCAGAGCCTTCGTTTGTGGAAGGAGCCGGGGGTAGGTCGTGAGGGGCCTCGGGGAGCACGAGGCAGCTTGTCAGTTTGCCCAGGAGCCTCCAGGGTGCCAGGACTCTGCCCAGTTGACCCCATGTTCCAATTCTGGCTGCGGAAGCGAAGGCAAGTCAGCTCATCTCGCTGAAATGTTTCCTTATCTACGGAACGGTCCAGTGGCAGCCCATGGGATGTAAACCAAGTGCTCACGCAGCGCCTAGCTCATAGGAAGCACTCACTAAAGAGGACGCCCTTCCCTGAACCCAGCCCTGCCACTTGCAGATTTCTAGAACATTGTAGGAAATAGGAATCCCTGGAGTTTGGGGTGGGTTTTATGGGCTGGAAAACAGTTTGTCACATCACCGCCCCCGAAAGCTGAATAAGTAAGCAGCCCCCTCCATGTGACAGCTCAGTCCCTGACTCTCCCCATGTCACCATGGACGTGACAGCGTGGGAACTCTGGCCCTGGTTCACAGAAGAGGAAACTGAGGGAAGGGAGGGGCCTGCCAAGGCACCCAGCACAGCCAGTGGGGCAGCACTGGGGGCGCGGGTGTCCTGATCCCCAGCCCCCGGCGTGCAGGCAGGCAGACGGGGGCACCGCTGCCCCAAAAGTCCAGTCTCGCCACATCTGTGAGAAGCTGGCAAGCTGGCCCGTGGGCCAACTCCGGCCACGTCCCGTCATTTCGGCATCACCCGTGGTGACTTCAGGGCTGCAGCAGCAGCAGCGTCAAGTACAGTCAGCCCCTCCCCAGCCACAGGTTCCGCATCCATGGATGCAGCCAACCACAGAGCATTCCAAAGAGAAAAACTTGAGCTGTGCGTGGCAGCCATTTACATAGCACTTGCATCGCATTTACATAACATTTGGTATCAGGTATTATAAGTAACCTAGAGGTGACTTAAAGCTAAAGCACGTGGGAGGGTGTGCATAGGTTTTATGCAAGTACTGTGCTGTTTCACACGAGGGGCTTGAGCATCGGCAGGTTTTGGTATCTGAGGAGCGCCCTAGAACCAATCCCCTGAGGATACAGAGCGACGAGTGTGGTTACAACCCAGAGACCCCCGACGGCTCTTCTGCGTGTAAAGCCAAAAATACTTGCTACTTAGCCTTTTACAGTAAATATTTGCAGACCCCTGACCTACATCACTATTTGCTTATTTTCCTCTTAAATTGACACTCTGTTTAACCTAAATGAACTTAAAGGAAGAGTTGTCTTCACCACTGGATTGGAAAACCAGTGTTGCTTTGCAAAGATACAGGTAACCATGAAAATCAGAGAGAGCCCCCTCCCCACCATGAAACTGTCCATTAATCAGATCCCAGCGCTGTCATCACCTCCGTACTAGATGAGCCAGTGTCGGGGCTCTGGAGCTGGTCCCAGCCAGACTGTGGCCTGGCCCGAGCTGGCTCACAGGGTGCAGGGTCACTTCCGCCCACAGCCTCTGGTTTTAACTGTCGGGCAGCACAGGAGATGGGGTGCCTCCGGTCCACCCTCCGGGGCTGGGGGAGTGTGGGCATCGGCCAGACATGGGCCCTGCTTCGAGGTGGGCTTCCCGGGCCCAGCCCGGCCCTCGGAGCCACAGCCACTCTGTCTCCGCAGGCTGTCCCCCGGATTACGTGCCCCCGGAAATCTTCCATTTCCACACGCGCTCGGATGTGCAGCTCTATGGCATGATCTACAAGCCGCACGCCGTGCAGCCAGGGAAGAAGCACCCCACTGTCCTCTTTGTGTACGGAGGTCCGCAGGTGGGCGCTGCCCTGCTCCCCACACCCTCCCCCCTCCCCCAGTGCCCCTCCCCATCCCCACTGACCACGCAGGGTCCTTGGGGGCCCCTGGCTCTCCGCACACCGCACTCTCCGGCACAGCCACCCTTTCACCTGCTGATACTCCCGTGTCCCTCTGGGAAGCCCCCCTAAACCCGGCGTGTGTGTCTGGGCCACCTGCCCAGCAGTGACCCACTCTCACCCCTGGTCACCAGCTTGGGGACAGAGGTGGCCAAGGGCCCTGGGCCCAGCTCTCTGTGAAGGGGACAGGCCAGGCAGGCACGTTGGCAAGCAGGTCCATCTAAGAGAGCGGTTCTCTGCTGGAGGTGGTCTGTCCCCCAGGTGGTACTTGGCGATGTCTGGGGACATTTGTAGTTGTGGCAGCTGGGGTGGGGGAATGCTCCTGGCATCTAGTGGGTAGAGGCCTCGGATGCTGTCAACACCCTACAGTCAGTGGGATGCCCCTATCCGCAGAGGACGATAAGGCCCCAGACATTCATCGTGCCAAATAAGGGACTAGCGTAAGTGACGTCACTTGGGAAACACAGTGCCCGCCACCCGCAGCAGTTTTTGTGTCTGTTTTTAGAGATAACTGAAGGGTAGCAAAGAAAGAGGCTGAAGAAATAAGGGAGTAATTCCATGGAGGGCCTGGGGCAGAGTCCCTGGCCGAGAAGGGAGCCTGGCTGGGGCCTTCCTCTCTGTAGCACATCCCAAGCACAGGGCCTGGTGCACAGTGGGCCCCCGTCTGACCTTCCCCTCCCCGCCACTTCCACAACCTGCCCAGGGCCATCCATAGCCTTCACGATAGAGCACAGGCCCCGTCTTCAGGCTGTAAGCCCCCGTCCCATCCCGCTGGCGTCTCTCCCGTCTAGCCCATCCTTCCAGTGTTTTACTTGTATTTCTCACACTCGCCTCATCTCGCCTTCCCCACAGGTGCAGCTGGTCAATAACTCCTTCAAAGGAATCAAGTATTTGCGGCTTAACACTCTGGCGTCTCTGGGCTACGCCGTGGTCGTGATTGACGGCAGGGGCTCCTGTCAGCGAGGGCTCCGATTTGAAGGGGCCCTGAAAAACCAAATGGTAACATCTCTTCTCAGTCCCTTCCTGTGTGGTGAAGGGGGACCTGGGGCTTGGGGGCGGCCCTGGGGCACCTTCATCAAGGATGGTCCTGGCCAGGATGTCAGTCATAAGTGGGGCGGCCTTTGGAACCAGAGGGAACATCCACTGTGTTGCTCAGCTCTGAGTTGGGCCTATGGGGAGACAGGTAGACACACGCCCCACCTGGTGCCTAAAACCCAGATGCAGCCAGACACGTCAGTATAGGCCTGATCAGCAGGAAGTCCCAAGGGTTGGGCAAGACAGGCACTGGTGGCTGTGGAAGTGGTGCTGATGGTGGTGATGGTGGTGGTGGTGATAATAACGATGGTGATGGTGACGCGGATGGTGATGGTGGTGGTGATGCTGAGGATAATGGTGACGAAGGTGGAGATGGCGGTGATGAGGATGAGGATGGTGCTGGTGGTGGTGGTGGTGGTGGTGCTGGCGGTGGTGATGATGGTGATGACACCAGCTGTTCATCAAGCCTCAGCATACGCCAGGCCTCAGAGTACAGGATACTCAGCATCTCGTTTCATCCTCACACCCACTGTAGACTCGGTCCTGTTCATGTTGATGTCCTTGTTTTGGGGATGAGGAAACTGAGGCCCAGAGAAGGGACATGACTTTCTCAGAGTCAGCCAGGGGATGGCGGGGCAGGGTTGGTGCCAGGCCTGTCTGACCGCCACCCCAGACAGCAGATTTGCATGGGGCCTGGAGAGAAGGGTAGCTTCCAGAGAGCTGCTTTTGATCCAAGAGGAAGAGGGCTCCCTGCAAGGGAAGAGGTGGGACAGCAGGGTGCGTGCCTGGGAGGAGGCCACTGAGAGGTGCCTGGCCTCATCCCCCAGGGCCAGGTGGAGATCGAGGACCAGGTGGAGGGCTTGCACTTCGTGGCCGAGAAGTACGGCTTCATTGACCTGAGCCGGGTTGCCATCCACGGCTGGTCCTATGGAGGCTTCCTCTCGCTCATGGGGCTGATCCACAAGCCCCAGGTGTTCAAGGTGGGTCCTGTCCCCACCTCCTCCCTCCTGTCCGCCAGCGCCCACCCGTGCCCCTTGGAGCCCGCCCCCCCGGGGGAGGCATCTTGGCAGGGGCCTTGCCACGTGGCTGTTTCTCCCCGCAGCAGCCCCATGGGGCCGAGCCCCCCTCCTCATTGCCCGCCACTGCTGACCCCAGGATGGCGTCCGGCTGCACAAAACCCCGCCAGCAGCTCTCTGTGGGAGGCTGAGCCCGGGACCCCGGCCTCGGATGGGCAGAGGTGGGGCATGGTGTGAAGAGCGTCGGGGGAGGGGCCCCCAGGCCGGCGGCACTGTCAGGGCACCGCGGGGCGGCGATGAGGAGGCGGAGGCGGCAGGAAGGCAGTGGGCCCAGGGAGGGGCCGATCCCGGCCCCGGCGCGCTCGTTCAGCTCACCCACCCTCCCGAGACAATGCACGGTCCACGGGGGAGACACGTCTGAGGGCCCCTCCCCTGCCAGCCCCCGTGTGCATGCCCGCTCCTCACGTCCTCCGGGGGAGGCCCCGGGACAGCCGGCCAAGCGCAGGCTCCCAGGACCTGACCTTTGTGTGTATGTGTCTCTCTCTTTCTCTCTCTCTCCCCCCGCTCCATCCGCTGTGGCCCTCAGGTGGCCATCGCAGGTGCTCCGGTCACAGTCTGGATGGCCTACGACACAGGGTACACAGAACGCTACATGGATGTCCCAGAAAACAACCAGCTTGGCTACGAGGCGGGTTCCGTGGCCCTGCACGTGGAGAAGCTGCCCAATGAGTAAGGCCCCCACCCGCCCTGACTTTAAGGTTGCCAGGGCTGGCCGTCCATGAACCTGGCCCGCCTGTGGCCGGCTGGGCGTGGCTTCCGCACCTCCCACTGTGCCTGCCCCTTGGTCCCCTCTGCTCCGGCAGCCCTCCCTCCTCACCACTCCTCACTGAAAGCAGGTGCCTGGGTTCTCTTGGAGCGAGGAGGGAGGGAAGCCCCCTAGCCCTGCCCCCAGAAAGATAGAAGGGAAGGTCTAGAGTCACACCTTGCACGTGCTGGCTCCCCTCATCCCCCAAACACGCGGCCCACCATGGACCCCCTGAGTCAGTTTTGAACCTGAACGGCCTCTGTCTTGTGGGTTTTGACACCGTGGTTCAGAACACAGGCCCACAGTGGTTCTAACATGTAGGTGTGTTGGAACAGCTCTGATGTCCCACGTCAATGCTTTGGGCATTGGCTTCTGATTCGCCGATCGAAAAGAAACTGGCGTGGCCAGTTTCTGGTGTGGCTCTGTCTGGTGAACCTGGGCCCCACGTTTAGTGCCAGGGTTCTCGTCACAGGCTGACCCCGCCAGGGCCCCTCTCCCTGCAAGGCTGCTCTCTAGTCTGGAGGTGGCCTGGGCTCCACAGTGGCGTGCTATCATGCAGCCAAGCTCAGAACCCACTGCTCCGTGGCCGCTCCGACTTACGTTCACATTCATCCCAATTCACTAGAACAGTAAAACCGTGGAGACAGATGACCAGTCGTTGCCCGGGGTGGGGAGTGCCTGCTCATGGGCACAGGGGTTTGCTCCAGAGTGCTGGAAGTGCTCTGGAACTCAGGATAGACATGATGGTTGCACGACACTGTGAATGCACCAAATGCCCCAAAATCCCTTTAAAATTAGTAAATTTTAGGTTGTGTGAGTGTCACTTCAATAAGTTATTTTTGTTTATAAATCAAAATTTTAAAAAGGTTCCTCGACCACCCTTGCCACATGTCAGGCACTCAGTAGCCACCTGGCGGTGATGGGTGGCGCAGGTCTAGAACATTCCATCGTCTCAGAGTGCCCGTGGGCAGCACTGCTCCAGAAGCTTCCCCGAGCTCAGGGCATTCCAGGCACAGCCTCTGCGCACACCCCTCCCCTCCTCACCTGGAAGGAGGTGAGGGGTCTCCCAGACCCGCCATTTGTGCACTGTGCACGGGATTTGAGTTCCGCCACGTTCTGCTGATGGGCTGCCGCTTCCGCCCTCGCTGTCCTGGGGCTGGGGCGGGACCCTGGGCCCCCAGCCCTGGCTGAGCGTGGACTGTGGCGCGACTGCCTATGGGCGGGAGAAGGGGGTCTCGCCCCAGACCCTCAGGCCCACCTTGTCTTCCAGGCCCAACCGCCTGCTCATCCTGCACGGCTTCCTGGATGAGAACGTGCACTTTTTCCACACAAACTTCCTCGTCTCTCAGCTGATCCGAGCAGGAAAGCCTTACCAGCTCCAGGTGGGTGGCTCCTCCCCTCCCCAGGAGCCCGCTGCGTGGGCAGCAGTGGGTTGGGGCACCCGTGGCCGCGCCCCCATCCTCACACCTGACTGCCTGGCTCCACACTTAGCCGGCTCCCTGGGTCCCGACCACCATTCAGCAGTCGTGCGCTGATCGCTCCGGGTCCCCGCCACCTTCTGCTGGCGACACCTGGGAACTGGGCCCGGTGGAGGGAGACTGATGTTACCGAAATGATTGCGCATGCGCGCCAGGAACCTTGCTTTGAAGGAACTGTACAGAATACTGAAAGCATCTGGGGGCGGGGCGGGGCGGGGGGGGTGTCCCTTGACGGGGGTCAGAAAATAATTCCCCGAAGAGGTGACATTTAAGGGTGCTAAAGAGTAAATGGGGACTCATCTAGGCCTGGGGGGCGGCTGTGGAAGACACCAGACAGGAAATTAGTAGGAGGGAGCAGCTCCAGGACGGGAGACCAGAGTAGCTGGAGCCAGCAGGAGAACAACTGGGGAGCAGGATGTGGTGACCGGCATGGCAAGCCGCCTGACGCCTCCGTTGATGGGCGGGACTTCAGCAGTAAGGGGCGGAACCTTGTGAGAGGGCGGGGCTTCAGCGGTAAGGGGTGGGCCTCAGGGGAGGGCTGTGTTTTGTTCCGAAGGGTGAGGCGAGGCGTCAGGCCTCCCTCTGGCAGCCCTGTAGACAGAGGCCCATGGGGGCCAGTGGGACATGAGCCACAGTCAGTTGTCCCGGCAGGAAAGGGGGCGGGAGTGGGGAGCGAGAGGCCTGGTGGATTCGGAGGAGTGGGGGGTGGGTGTGCTGGAGGCGAGAGGGACAGATTTTATTACCTGCTGCCGCCCCGCAGTCTTTCCGCTTCCTGGACGCCTCCATGCGCTCTGAGCTGTCAGGGGAAGACATGTTGCCATTCAACAAATGGGGAAACTGAGGGTCACCGGGCAGGAGGGACAGGCCGCAGGGACCTGTGGCTGGGCATGCGCTTGCCAGACAGGGCAGGAGGGAGGCGGGGCTCCCTGTGGGTGAAGAGCTGGGTTGGGCGTTGCTTGGCAGTTCCCCCCCCCCCCCCCACCGCCAGCTGCACATGCTCTCCAAACACAGGCCAGAGGCAGCTGCACAGCAGAGCAAAGGAGTCAGGCGGGGCCTGGATGGATCCTCACCTGTCCCTTCTGAGCCTGAAGCCCTGAGCCTCGCTGCTGGGATAGCCGCTCCCTTCCCATGCGGCCACTGGTGGCAGGTCCTTTAACCTTGGACCTTGTCTCCTCATCTGTGAAATGGGCGTGATAACCCCTGCCTCCCAGAGGTTGTGAGGGTCAAATGAGTTCTCTCAGGAAAAGCATTTGGCACACAAGGGGGTCCCAGAGGCTTGTGCCCCTGCCTCCCCTGGGGAAATTGAAGGTGAGACAAGACACTCCCTTGGGGGCTGCGAGTGGGGGAGATGGAGCACGCCCACCTTCCTCTTCAGACACCGGGCAGCAGTTGGCCTGGAGGCTGACAGCCCCAGCTTGTTGGTGCATCACGTTTGTTGTCGGATGTCAGGCCTGGGACTGGGGGCTGGGAGCACAGTGGGGAGCCAGATGGACCCTCTCCCTGCCCTCACAGCCCAGAAGGAGGAAGAAGTAACCAGACACCCAGGACCCAGGGTGGCATGAAGGGGTGGGTGCAGCGGGGTCTGTCCCAGGCAGTGCCGCTGCCCCGGGCCCGGAAGGAGTGGGGCCCGTGAGGCTGTAGGGGCAGCAGGACCCAGGAGTCCAGGTCTTGATCTCAAGCTGGCAAGTCCTTGCGGACCTCTGAGCTGAGGACCGTATGATCAGACTTGTGATTCATCCAGGATGGATTCATCAAGGCAAGGGTGGAGGAGGGGAGATCTCTGGGCAGTTTGGTGCATTCCTAGGGTGAGTCTGGAGCAGGTTTCACGCCTACCCCATGAGCCCTTAGGGCTCCTCCGAGAACTGTTGGGGTGCAGGAGCCCTCATTTCATAGCCAGAGGCAAGACCTGCGTCTCTGTCACCATCTACCCAAGAGCCTGGACATGCGCTCAGCCAGGTCTCAGGGACTGGGTGATTCCTTGGGCATGGCCCTTGGCACCAGCGTGCTGCCGTTTCTCTCTGGGGATGACCCCCCCTCAGGTGGTGAGCAGACCCAGGAAAACACCTGGCACAGCCTGGGGTGGAGAGGCTGTCCTGGGGCCTTAGCATGTATAATCCCCAATGGGGCCTGTTGGTGAGATGAACGTGGCTCAGGTGGAGGCACCAAACGTCTGTGAGACATGAAGCCCCAGCCACTCCACGGAGCTGGGTTCCTTGCAGCTCTCTGGGTTTGGGGGATAGAGCAGCAGCACAGTTTCTTAAGGCTTTCGTATGTGCAGGTCCTCTGTGTTTGAGACCTTACTTGCCCAGGCCACAGAGACCCTACAGGGTCTGAATTCTTCGCTCAGCTTTCATGGGGGGCTGCCGTCAGGCAGGCTGTCACTTGCCCAGAATTAACACAGCAAGCTGGCCGTGGAGGGGGGATTCGAACCTGGGTCCCTCAGTGCCGGAGCAAGACCTCTTCCCGGGGGGTGGGGGACGGGGGCAGGACCGAGGCCCTGAGGAGAGACGCTCTGAGCCCGGGGGTGGAGGGGTTCGGGGGTAGCAGGGCACAGGGTGCAGGGGTGCCTCGGTGCCACCAGCCTTGCCTCTCTGTCCACCCAGATATACCCCAACGAGAGACACAGCATCCGCTGCCCCGAGTCCGGCGAGCACTACGAGGTCACACTGCTGCACTTTCTACAGGAATACCTCTGAGCCCGCGGGCCGCCACGCGCGGGCCTGCGCAGTCGGAGCACACGCGGCTTCGCCGCCGCCGTTGCCGGAGGGACCGAGCGGCCCCGCAGGCCCTGTGCAGCGCCTCCTCCCGCCGGCCCCGCCAGACCGCCCGCCCCGGGAGCTGCCGCCTTCGCCCCAACGCCTTTTACTGTTTTCGTTAACGCTCCTGGGGTTTCAGCCTGCTGCTTCTTCGTGGCCAGAATGGAGAGATGAGGCCAACGTCCACGAGGCACTTCCTCAAGCCGTCCTTCCTCTCCCTGTCATCCAGGCGCGGGAGCCTCAACTCCGCTGGGCGCTGGAGGCCAGAAGAGACTCGGAGGAGCCGGCCTTTGCCCCGGGGACCCCCAGGCCCAGCCCGGCCACCGGCGCAGAAGCATGCAGTTGCCTTTCCTCCCCACCCGCCCACTTCATATTTGTGTTTAGTTTTGTTTTTCTTTTGGGGGGTGGGCATTTTTATGAATTATTTAAAAGAAAGATAGCAAGGGGTGCCTAAATCTAGATTCGGGGTCTGCCGCTGGGCCACAGGGTTCACCCCAGCCAGCACCCGAAGCCCATAGCGGGAGTCGTGCCCGGCAGGCCGTGAGCGGTGCGCAGGGAAGCGGGGCAGCCTTCCGGCCCGGCTTTCAGGCAGGCTCTGAAGCGCACCCAGCCCCGTTCTCCCCAGCCCAGCCCTCCGCCACACGTTTCTGCCTGGCCCGCCCGCCCAGACCGGGGTTCCAGGGCTGGGAGTGGAACCCTCCCCGCCTCAGGGTTATCCTTACTCCTTCCTTTCCCTCCCGCCAAGAGTTCTGCCAGGGGCGGGTAGGAAAACAAACAAGAAAACAAAAAAAAAAACCCCACCAGAGACGAACCACCTCTACACATTATGAAAAGAAAATATTTTTGTCGATTCTTATTCTTTTATAATTATGCGTGTAAGAAGTAGACTCATTAAACGATTCCAGATGGAAGCGTCGCCACCTGCCTGAGGTTCCTTCTGAACCCCTGGGGCTGGTGATGGGGGCTCCTCGAGTGGGCGGGGGTCCTAGGAGGAGGCTGAGCCAAGGGCACGGCAGTCCTTGAAGTCGAAGGATGGGGGCGCTGCTTCCTCAGCGGTGCTGCCCTGGCATGAAGTGGGGGGGGTGGGGCGCCACCCCTCAGCCAACTGGCCCAGTAAGGACAGTCCCAGAGGTCCTGAGGCAGCCCGTGGGTGCCTCCGAGGTGCCTGGCCCTTACTTCCTTTTGCACCTCTCCTTGTCCAGAGACTTGACTCAGCGGTTGGGGGTCAGGACACACCGACAAGGGACGGCAGGCCGTGCCCCTCTTCATGTCTGTCCTAACAGCTGAGAGACTAGGAGACCAGAGACCATGCCTGCGCAGAGGACACCCTTGGTACTTGAGTTTCTAACAGCACAGTGGCCTCTCCCTGTGCCATCAGCCACTCCATCCTTTCGGAAAGTCCAGTTTTTTTTTAATGGCTTAAAGAATATAACAAACTAGTACAAAAGAATATAGGGGAAAAATACGTCCTGCCTCCCGAGAGGTAACCCCTCCCCAGTCTCTCTTTTTAATACCTGCCCTCTATTCTGCCCTGTGAATGCCATAATTTATTTTGCCAGACACCTATCAAGGGATAACATAGATTATTCTGGGCTTTTTGTATAAATCAACAGACTGTCAAGGGCCAGATAGTAAATATTTCAGGCTTTGTAGGCCAGGCAGTCTCTTGCAACCGCTCAACTCTAGCCCTTGCAGTTCAAAAGCAGCCACGGGTGATGTGTGAATGAGTGGGCGTGGCTGTGTGCCAATAAAACTTTATTTACAAAGCCACACAGCCGGCCAGATTTGGCCCACAGGCTGTAACTGACCAAACCCCTGGGTATAAAGGATCCTACAACAAACAGCCTTGTACATGGTTGGGGCATATGTCTGAGTGTATAGGGTAAATTCCTAGAATTATAAAAAGGCATATTCATTTTTAATTTTGAAGAATATTGCAAATTACCTTCTAAAGAATGCCTTAGTGTACACACTTTTTTTTTTTTTTTTTTTTTCGGTACGTGGGCCTCTGCCGTTGCGAAGCACAGGCTCCGGACGCGCAGGCTCAGCAGCCATGGCTCACAGGCCCAGCCGCTCTGTGGCATGTGGGATCTTCCCGGACCGGGGCACGAACCCGTGTCCCCTGCATCGGCAGGCGGACTCTCAACCACTGCGCCACCAGGGAAGCCCAGTGTACACACTTCTTGGTGAAGTGTGCTTGCTCCTCCATTTCTTCATTACTATGTGTTATTTTTGCCAATCTTAGGAGTGACACATGGCATCTCACTGTAATTCAAATGCACATTTCTTTTATGTGTACGAATATTTTCATGCTTTAAGACACTTGTTTAGGAGTAATAATTTGCCCACTTTTTTTTTTTTTTTTTTTTGCGGTACACGGGCCTCTCACTATTGTGGCCTGTCCCGTTGCGGAGCACAGGCTCCGGATGTGCAGGCTCACGGGCCCAGCCTCTCCGCGGCATGTGGGATCCTCCCGGACCGGGGCACGAACCCGTGTCCCCTGCATCGGCAGGCGGGCTCTCAACCACTGCGCCACCAGGGAAGCCCTGCCCACCCTTCTTTTGATCTATTGACCTCACTGATTTGTAGACACTCTTTATATATGAAGGAAATCAGTCCATGGTCATACACGTTGCAAATTGAACTGTGTTGTTGATCTCAAACAGTTTTATGGGTAGGAATCTCAGCCAGTGAATGTTTAAAATCATCTCAGGAACAAGAAGATGTCTTGCCCTTAACCCGCTGTGAAAGAAAGTGGAGAGGCAACTAGTCACAAGTCACAGAATGACAGAAGCTGGTGAGAAAGAGGGCACTGGGGTTGCCCCCTGAGGCTTGTTAGCCCATGCCCTGCAATTATCTCAAGCAGGAACTTTTTGGGGGTGGGGGGGTGGGGCGGGGCGTGCCTCACAGCATTCGGGATTTTAGTTCCCCAACCAGGGATTGAACCCACACTCCCTGCACTGGAAGTGTGGAGTCTTAACCACTGGACCGCCAGGAAGCCCCTCAAGCAGGAGCTCTTCATCGGAACTTACTACCCCTACCTCCCTCAGTCAGTACTCAGCATCCATCAGTCAAACTTCAGTCAGTTGTATTCCTGCCTGGACAACAAGGCCTGGGGAGGGACATGGGAGGATGGGTGACGGGCAGCTACAAAAGGACAAGTGTCTGCTGGCTGAAGGTCTTGGTCTTGGAGGTGGCAGTTTAAGAGACCTTTGTTTTCTTCATGGTTGATACAGGGCCACTTGTTTTCTCCACCACTGGTGGGATTTCCATCTGAGGGAGGGTTCCCACTCTGTTTCAGGTCGCCCGTGTACATGCTCGAGTCCTTTCTTGGTGGAAGTGCTCAGCTCTTCCCTAACTGGCAAGAACCCATAAGCGATGGACATAAAAACCCGTTTCATATCGTTTGCAGATACTTTCCCAGTTTGTCATTTGCTTTTCAAACATGTTTATGGTATTTTTTAAATTCTCTATTTTTTTAAATTGAAGTATAGTTGATTTATAATGCTGTATAGTGTTTTGTTTTTTTGGCCACACCTCGAGGCATGCTGGATCCTAGGTCCCCAATCAGGGACCGAACCCATGCCCCCCTCAGCGGAAGCACGGAGTCCCAACCACTGGACCACCAGGGAAGCCTCTTTCTTTCTTTCTTTTTTTTAAAATCAACTATAGACACATGAGAAGTTGCAAAAACAGTGCAGAGTCCCGTGTACCCTTCATTCACGCAGCTTACATCTTACTTAACCCTAGCACACTGTCACACCAAGAAACTGATGTGGATACGACGCAGTTAACTAGACTCTAGACCTTATTCAGATTTTATCAGCTTTCACATGCACTCATCTGTGTGTGTGTAGGTCTGTTCCATGCTGTCACCTGTACAGATTCCTAGAACCACCACCACAGTCAAAATACAGAGCTGGTGGGGACTTCCCCGGTGGGTCAGGTGGTTAAGACTCCGTGCTTCCACTTCAGGGGGCCCAGGTTTGATCCCTGGTCGTAGAACTAGGATCTCAAATGCCCTGCGGCCAAGAAAAAGCTGTTTATTCACCACGAAGGAGCTCCTTCATGCATCCTCTTTATTATGTCCTCACCCACCCTGTTTATGGTGTCCTGACCATGGAGAGAAAAGTCGTGATACCTGTGTTATCAAATCTTTTCTTCCTTTATGACTGTTAGATTTCATGTCATGATCAAAAAGCAGGATCTTGGGAATGATGGGTTTTTTTCTTTTCATCCCTTCAGTTTTTTGTTTTTTGGAGGCAAAAAGGAAAACAGAGAAACAAGAGGCTTGGGGCTCAGTCTTTCTGAAAACACAGACACACACCTACCCCTCTTTGAGTAGGAAACTCAAGACCACTCACAACTGAAATACCTTGTTAGCAAAAGCGCTTGGCCACTAATTGAATCCTTCATAGTGACAGGCCAGTCAAACACAGCGCTGAGGATATGGAGATATAATGGAATCCTGCTGTGTTTAACACAGAATAGGTCTGCCGGCCTCCAATTTATGGAGCCAATTCCTAACGGGTCCACAGCAGCCAGCTGCAAAGAGGGAGCTATTTCTGCAGAAATAGTGGCGCTCCCTAATGCCCTTCACCCAGCTTCCCCTAATGCGAACATCTTACATCACTATGGTACAAGCCAGGTTATCGAAGCCAGGAAATTAACATCAGTACAATCCTTTTATCTAATATACAGACCTTATTTGGATTTCACCATTTCTCCCTCTAATGTCATTTTTCTGGTCCCGGATTGTTTGTGTCCTCTGCCCCCAAATTCATGTTGAACCCTAACACCCAGTGTGATGGTATGAGGAGGTGGGGGTCTTTGGGAAATGATTAAGTCATGAGGGTGGAGCCCTCATGAATGGGATTAGTGTCTTCATAAAGGGACCCTAGAGAGCTCCCTCTCCCTCCATAATGTAAGGACACAGCAAGATGGACTGTGTGAACCAGGAAATGGGCTCTCACCAGACACCAGTTCTGCCAGAGCCTTGATCTTGAATTTCTAGCCTCCAGATCTGTGAGAAATAAACGTGTGTTGTTTAAGCCAGCCAGTCTGTGGGACTTTGTTATAACAGCCCAGACTACGGCAAGGATCCAATCCAGGATCCCACATTTCCTTTCCATGTCTTGGTCTCCTCACTCTGTGATGGTTCCACAGTCTTTGTCTTTCCTGACACTTTTTTTTTTTTTGCGGTACGCGGGCCTCTCACTGTTGTGGCCTCTCCCATTGCGGAGCACAGGCTCCGGACGCGCAGGCTCAGTGGCCGTGGCTCACGAGCCCAGCCGCTCCGCGGCATGTGGGATCTTCCGAGACCAGGGCACGAACCCATGTCCCCTGCATCGACAGGCGGACTCTCAACCACTGCGCCACCAGGGAAGCCCTTTCCTGACACTTTTTTTAAAGAGTACTGCCAGTTATCCTGGTAGAATGTCTCTCAACTTGGGTTCATTTGGTATTTGCTTTGATTAAACTGAGGTCGTCCATTTTGGACAGGAATTCCACAGAGGTGCCACTGAGAATGTCCTTCTCTGCATCCCGTTGGCGGCTCCATGGTGTCACTGTCTCATTTTTAGCGACGTTGACTTGATCACTAGGCTAAAGATGGTGTCACTACTGTAAAATTACTATTTTCCCTTTGTAACTAATATGTATCTTGGGGGGGAAATACTTTGAGACAACGCATGTATCCTGTTTCTCACAGTACGTTTCCCCCACCAGTTTTAAGCAGCGATCCACGGATCTTGGCTGTAACAATCATGAGGTGTTTGCTCAACGGTGATCTGTCATTTCCTTCATTCTGCCTACATGTATTAATCTGAATATTAGTGGTGGTCTTTTATTTACTTCACTCCTTGTACATGTACGAACTGTTGGAACGGAAGGGTCAATCCCTTGCCTAGTGAGGGACGAATGGACCCTAAACCAAGGAACCTGTTCCAATTTCACGCACCCCAGTACCCTCTCTGTACTTCCAAGCCCCGCCCCAAGATGGCGGCCCGGGCCGGAGGGGCGGGGCGCTCCGGATCACGTGGTCGTGTCGACGCCGACGGGGCCTCTGGCGGACGCCCTACTTGTCCCTCGCCGCGCTCCGTCCGTCGTCCCTGCCCAGCGAACCAGATCCCAAGATGGCGGCGCCCAGCAGAAGAAGGAATGGCGGCGGCGGCGCCGTGAGCTTGTGGGCCGCGCTGCTCCTGGTGGCCGTGGCGCTGAGGCCGGCACGGGCGGTGTCTGAGCCCACGACGGTGGCCTTTGACGTGCGGCCCGGCGGCGTGGTGCACTCCTTCTCCCAGAACGTGGGCCCTGGGGTATGTGCCTCAGCCACCCCGGGGGCTTGAGCAATGGTGCAGGCGTAGGCAGGGCCTGGGGAGGGGTCGCGGACCGGCGGGGCGGGGTCTGGGGGGGATGGGGGGAAACAGACCGGAGGGGGCGGGGCCTGAGGGATCGCGGACCGGCGCGGGTAGGGCCTGAGGATGGAGGGCGGGACTTGGTGGCGAGGCCTGACAGAACTAAGAAGGGAGGCGGGGCTCCTGGGGGCTGGCGGCTTTGGGAAGGCTGGGTCACTAGCCTCGTCTCTAATTCCTGTCTCATGCCCAGCGTGCCCAAGCAGCCTTATCCCCCAGACCCAGGTAACTCCCTCGCTGTTGGAGGGCAGGACGGGCCCAGAGATGGGGAGAGGGGAGCTGGAGGCTGATGGGCATATGCCTCCAGGGCCTGCAGAAGGTCGTCCCGCTGTAGCTCTGACCAGGGAGGAAGTGGACAGGCGTTGCTCTTTCCTTCCATTGCACAAGGTACCCCCGTCTTTTTCATTGAAATGTGGGGCCAGGCCCTCCTTACCTGGAGGTAACAGGCCTGGGTCTAGTCTAGCCCGTCCCTAGCTTATTGGAGAAGTCACTTCCTCTCCCAGTCTCCTTTTCCCTGCCTGTAACAACGATATCAGTCATCACTATTTGTTGAGTACTTCCTTATAACCAAAGGATATTGTGCCAAATTCTTTTTTTTTTTTTTTTGCGGTACGCGGGCATCTCACTGTTGTGGCCTCACCCGTTGCGGAGCACAGGCTCCGGACGCGCAGGCTCAGCGGCCATGGCTCACGGGCCCAGCCGCTCCGCGGCATGTGGAATCTTCCCGGACCGGAGCACGAACCCGAGTCCCCTGCATCGGCAGGCGGACTCTCAACCACTGCACCATCAGGGAAGCCCGCCAAATTCTTTATGTGAGGCCTATGTTACGGGTGAAGAAACAGAGGCTCAGAAAGTTTTGCACTTGTCCAAGGTCCACAGCGGAGCAGAGATGGGCCCCTAGGTGCCCCTCCTTCCAAAGTTCATGTTCCTAGATGGGTGGGTGCTGGAGGTGGGTGTGACCTCCCCCTTCCTGGTCTTCATCCCCCAGAAGCCATCTGGGTTGTTTGTCCTTACCCAGGATCTCCCAAGTAGGGAGACAGGTGCGGGAATTCCAGATCTGCAGACACTGGAAGGCATTGCAGGGCTGGCCTCCAGGGACATCGGCCAGAGGGATCTGGCTCCACCTCCTTCCTCTGAGTGCAGATACTCAAAAGCAGGATCTTCTTGATTCTGGATCTCAGAAGGACATCCTGAGACCCTGTACTTCAAGCACTAACGATTATCTCCTACTGAGACTCTTTTTTCCTTCCATTCTCTAGGACAAATATACCTGTGTGTTCACCTACGCATCTCAAGGAGGGACCAATGAGGTGAGTTGTTCAAAATTCTACGTGGTTTAGTACGACAATATTCATTGTCATACAGAGATGCTCGCTAGGGGACACTGGACATCAGACTATTCTTACCTAACCAATAAAAGACAGTGCTTAAGTTACATAATGACGGCAGATTCCATTCATAACTCCACGGAGTGAACAAACGTCTGGACAGAAGGAGGGATGTGAGACGTGACTCTGACATTCCCATGAGTCTCTATTAGGGTATTTTGTTCATGTTCTGTGCTAAGTAACGAATTATCACAGACTGAGCAGCTTAAAACAACACCCATTTATTATCCCACGGGTCTGGGGGTCAGACGTCCCGGTCAACTCAGCTGGGTGCTTCACAAAGCGACAATCAAGGTGTCAGCTGGGCTGGGTGTTCACCAGCAGGCTCTGGGGAGAACCCTCGTCCAGACACATTCCAGTTGTTAGCAGAATTCGGTTCCTTTTGGTGTGAAACTGAGGTCCCTAGTTCCTTGCCGGCTGTTTTCTCCAGCTGGAGGCAGAAGAGGAGGTAAGAGAGATTCGAAGCACAAGAAGGATGTAGTGCACCACAGCTGGCTTTGAGGGACCACGTGGGAGGGAGGACGTGGCCTCCAGGAGCTGAGAGTGGCCCCCAGCTGGCAGCAAGGAAATGAGGGCTTCAGTCCTCCAACTGCAAGGAATGAATTCTGCTGCAACCACATGAGATGGAAGAGGACCCAGAGCTCCAGGTGGGAACGCAATCTGGCTGACACTTTGATGTTAGCTTATGAGACTGAGCAAAGAACCCAGCCCCACCACGCCTGGACTTCTAACCTACAGAATTGTGAGCTAATGAATGGGTATTGCTTTTTATTTATTTATTTATTTATATTTATTTTTGGCCGCGTCAGGTCTTTGTTGCTGCGCGTGGGCTTTCTCTAGTTGCGGTGGGCGGGGACTACTCTTCGTTGCGGTACGTGGGTTTCTCATTGCAGTGGCTTCTCTTGTTGAGGAGCACGGGCTCTAGGCGCGCAGCCTTCAGTAGTTGTGGCACGTGGGCTCAGTAGTTGTGGCTCACGGGCTCTAGAGCGCAGGCTCAGTAGTTGTGACGCACAGGCTGAGTTGCTCCGCGGCATGTTGGATCTTCCCGGACCAGGGCTCGAACCCTTGTCCCCTGCATTGGCAGGCGGGTTCTTAACCACTGCGCCACCAGGGAAGTCCGGCACAGCTTTTAATGCTACTGAATTTGTGGTAATTTGTCACACAGTGTAGTGAGTTGAATGAGGCCCCCCCCCCATAAAGATATGTCCACATCCTAATGCCTTGAACCTGTGACACTTAAGAAAAAGTCTTTATAGATATAATTAAGTTAAAGATCTTGAGATGAACAGATTATCCTGGATTTCCCGGGTGAGCCCTAAAACCAGTGGCACACATCCTTATAAGAGACACACATGGGAGATTTGATAAAAAGAAGACACACAGAGGAAGAGGCCATGTGAAGATGGAGGCAGAGGTGGAGTGATGTGGCCACAAGCCAAGGGACACCTGGAGCCACCAGAAACTGGAAGATGTAGGAAGGATTCTCCCCTGGGGCCTCCAGAGGGAACACGGCCCTGCCCACACCTTTTTTTTGGACTGCTGGCCTCTAGACTGTGAGAGAACAGATTTCAGCTGTAAGCTACCAAATTTGTGGTGATTTGTTCCAGCAGCCCCAGGAAATGAATACACACAGCAATAGATTACTGTTACAGCCAGTAATGCACCATTACAGATAAATACTCTGAGAATAAAATACTGTTGTTAAATTCTGGCTAGACACCGCCACTTGGTTCTGTCTGAAGGGAGGGCAGCACACGTGTTTGAGAAGAGACACAAAACAGACTTTCTCCTCGTGATTGTTAGAAAGAATAAAAGATAATTGAAAAGGAAGAATTAATTGTCACTGTGAAAGTCAGTGTAAAGCATCTTTTGTACCCGTAAATTGTGCTTTCCTCCCCAACCCTCAGACTGTAGGGAACACTACTGTCCTTTCAGAATAGTCTATGGCACTGTGTCCCCTAATAACGGAGAGTCCCAGAGATGGAGGCTGCCTGGGGACCGCTCCATGTTTGCCTGCCCCTCCCAGCATCCTGGTTCTGAGTACATCTCTTCCCCCCCACCACTCCCTGACTTAGGGCAGCACATTAAAATGGGCAAGAGCGGGAATTCCCTGGGTCCAGTGGTTAGGACTCGGCGCTCTCACTGCCGTGGCCCCAGTTTCGATCCCTGGTCAGGGAACTAAGATCCTGCAAGCCGGGCTGTGCGGCCAAAACCAAAAAAAAAAAAAAAAACAAAAAAGGGTGAGAGCGAGTCCGCCCGCTCCACCGGGCACTGCTGACTTTAGAGGCGGGGTCGCTCTCTGTGGGGGGCTTTCCTGGGCAGCCTCCCTGGCCCCCACCCACTCGATACCAGCAGCCGTCCCACCCAGTGTGCGCTGGGGGACAAAAGTGAAAACCACTGGGCAAGAGTGACATGAAATGCACTCCTTATTTTGCATATTTCCAGTTTGTAAGTAAAAGTAAATGATTCCGAGCAACAGTATTTTATGTCATTTATTTATTTTTTTGGCCACACCACGTAGCATGTGGGACCTTAGTTCCCCGACCAGGGATTGAACCGGCGCCCCTGGCATTGGAAGCGCGGAGTCCTAACCACTGGACCGCCAGGGAAGTCCCCCAGCAACAGTATTTTAACAAAATGTAGCAAACGCCTGGTGACACCCTTCCCAGCGGTGTCACCAGGGGGTGGCAGCTCTGCTGGGGAGCATCGCCGCCCTTCCGCCTGCCTCCAGGACAGCAGGCATCCTGCGATCATCCGCCCCTTCCTTGGCCACCTCCAGGCCTTGCTGCTTCTCCAGGTGGTCCACTCCATTATGGGATGGTGACAAGTGGTGGAACATTCTCCCTTGGTCCAGGCCCCTTGGTCCAGCCGTGCCCTGCCATGAGCTCCAGATCCTTCCCAAAGCGCCTTCCTCCCCCAGTCAGCCCTTTCCCTGCCTCCTTTGTTGTGTAGATGACCAATTCGTTATACAATAAAATTGTGATAGCACCATCGCCTTGGTGTTTGTCCGGCGGCCTGCAATGTGCTGAGACAGATACACGTCTCGTTTCCTCTTCAGAACCCCAGGAGGCTGTCCTTATCCCCGCCTCACACACGAGGACACGGTGGCTCAGAGACTGAAGACTGCCCTGGCTCCCCCAGCTGGGACGTGACCAAGGTCCCCAAGGCGCAGGCTCCTGACCGCCGCCCTGAGCCAGGACATGCCCCGCATCACCAGCAGCTCAGAAAAGAACGCCCACGCCTCCCTAACGGGACCCTTGGGATGGACAGTCCACTGCAGCATAGGGGGAGAGAGCTAGGCTCACTCTTGGAAAGGTGGCTGGGTCACAAATTCTAAAACCAGCATCAGGCTTGATTCTGCCGTTTCGGATGAGGGGATTGATTCATCCTCAAGGAAACACCTAAGAGCCCAGCAGACACGTCCAGCACCCACTTGTTCCAGCAGCACCAGCCTAGAACTGTGACCATCAGACACCGCGGGCTGACTGCAGAGCTGCGTGAACCCAACTGTGCGACCCACGGGCTCTCTGGCTGCTGGCCTGCCGCCCGCTTAGGAGCGAACAGCCGGCCAGATTCTCAGCAAACATGCAGGGGCCGTCTGAGATGTTCTCCGGGATCCGCTTGGCCACACTTGGGGGCCCTGCCAAGATGCCCCTCGGAGCAGCTGGAACGGAAGCCCCAGAGGCCCAAGTGGCACTCCTCTAGAGCCATCGTCAACAGAGGGGAAACGGGTCTGTGTTCTGGGCTCCCAGGGGGCCCAGGATGCAGGCTGGGCCTGGGGAGAGTGGGAGGCCAGGCTGCTTTGACAGTGGTTCGTTTCTCCAGAGGGTCACCTGAGAGGCCGGCTGGTGCCGGGTGACAGCAGGCACGGCGTTATTCATGATCTCAGTGCCGGCCAGCATCCTGAGCGGCCAGAGAGCTCGTCCAAGGTTGCCGGGAATGCGGCCACTTGGGAAGACTGGCCCTTTCTTAGCAAGTTAAACATACGACCCCATGCTCCCGCTCCTCGGTATCTCCCCGTTAGAAATGAAAACTTACGTCCACACAAAGCTTGTACGTGAATGTTCATAGCAGCCTGATTCATAATAGCCAACAAGCGGAAACAACCCAAGTGTCCCCCAGCTGATGATGGATAAACACAGTGTGGTCCCTTCACACATGGGAACATCAGTCAGCCATGAAAAGGGGTGAAGCACTGACACTCGCTACCATGTGGATGGGCCCTGAGAACACGGTGCTCAGTGAGAGAAGCCAGACACAGAAGGACCCACAGGGTGTGATTCCATTGATGGGAAACGTCCAGAACAGGCAGGTCCACAGACACAGAGAGTGGGTTCGTGGTGGTTGGGCTGGGGGAGGGCATGGGGGTGTGCCTGCTCATGGGGATGGGACTTCTTTGGGGGGTGATGAGAATTAGGTATAGGTGATGGTTGCACAGCTCTGGATATACTAGGTAGCATTGAAGCACGCACTTTAAAAGAGCATATCGTCTATACAAGTTTTATTTTTTAATGTAAATTTATTTATGTACTTTTGGCTGCATTGGGTCTTCGTTGCTGCGTGCGGGCTTTCTCGTTGCGGCAGGCGGGGCCTACTCTTCATTGCTGTGTGCAGGCTTCTCACTGTTGTGGAGCACAGGCTCTAGGCGCGCGGGCTCAGTAGTTGTGGCACGCGGGCTTAGTTGCTCCGCGGCACGTGGGATCTTCCCAGACCAGGGTTCGAACCCACGTCCCCTGCATTGGCAGGAGGATTCTCAACCACTGCGCCACCAGGGAAGCCCCATATTGTATGTTATGTAAACTGTTTCTCGATAAAGCTGTTAAAGGCAAGTGAATTATTGATATACGTGTAGCCACATGGGTGAATCTGATATGCGTTAGGCTGAGTGAGACTGACCGGCGCAGGAGACCATGTCCTGTGTGATTCCACTCAGGTGGCATTTTGCAAAGGCACAACTATGGGGACAGAGCAGATCAGTGGTTACCGGGAATTTGCAGGAAGGGGTTGACTCCAGAGGGATGGAGGAGAGATAACTGGGAAGATGGAACTGATCTGTATCTTGATTGGGCGGTGGATACACAGTGTGTGCATTTGTCAACACTCATAGAACAGACACTGAAATGGGTCCATTTCACCATCTGTTACTTGTCTCCTAATGAAAAATAATAGCGGTTACCAATTACCTGTCCTCGATTACACCCAGCCACTTGGATCCTGAGCCCCCTAGCCTCCCAGAGAAGGTCACAGAGGGTCGGGCTGAACAGGCTGCCCCAAAACACACCGTCGTGTGAGTGTCTGATGCCAAAACCTGAGCCTTACCAAGGGCACCTACTGCCCACCCCGGCCTGCGGCCTCGAGACCAAGGTCAAGTTCATATAACAAGACCACTCAGAGGGATATTGACCCTATTGCTAAGAAGCTCTTGGTTTAAATTTTATTTGCTTTCATAATTAAAAAAAAAAAAAGTTTAAATGTTTGCCTCAGGACTTCCCTGGTGGACCAGTGGTTAAGACTTCAAGCTCCCAATGCCAGGGGGCCCAGGTCCGATCCCTGATCAGGGAACTAGATCCCGCATGCCACAACTAAGACCCGGCACAGCCAAATAAATAAAATTTTTTTTAAAAAAAAAAGAAGCCTCATTTTCATGAATCTTTTTTTTTTTTTTGCGGTACGTGGGCCTCTCACTGTTGTGGCCTCTCCCGTTGCGGAGCACAGGCTCCGGACGCACAGGCTCCGGACGCGCAGGCTCAGCGGCCATGGCTCAGCGGCCATGGCTCACGGGCCCAGCCGCCCCGCGGCATGTGGGATCCTCCCGGACCGGGGCACGAACCCGTGTCCCCTGCATCGGCAGGCAGACTCTCAACCACTGCGCCACAAGGGAAGCCCTCATGAATCTTTTAAGAGCTATGGAAAACCATCCCAGATATATTTCACAGCGTAAAACTGTTTTCGGGCGCTCAGAGGCCTGGAGCCGTGGGCAGGAGTTTTTAAATGGAAAATAAATGTGTCAGGCAGGTCCGCTTGCCATGCCTGCCCTACCTGAGTAATTGGCTTCTACCTTCATGCTGCAGGCAAAAGACTTCCAAGTCACCATTCACTCCCATTATAATTAACATACAAATGGCCTTGTTTCTATTAATGGAAAAGCTCTGGCATTTAACCAGATGATCAGCAATTGGATTCCACCTTTACTCTCAGGAGAGGACGGGACACTCTCATTTTCCTAGCAAAATGCAAAAACGCCGCAGGTCACCAGACCTTGCGTTTGGCCGGGTTTTCAGAGGCCCTGAAAATGAGAATAAACTGGTAGCAGTGTGTTTTGGAACCATTTAAAAAAATTTTTTTAATTTAATTTTTTTAAAAAGCTAACACAGGGACTTCCCTGGCGGTCCAGTGGTTAGGACTCCACGTTTCCACTGTAGGGGGCATGGGTTCGATCCCTGGTTGGGGAGCTAAGATCCCGCATGCCGTGTGGCCAAAAAAATAAAAAAGCTAACACACGTCATTCAAAAAGCAAAAAACATAAAAAGCTCTCCAGCGCCTTCTGTCGGCCCAGTTCCCACCCACGTCCTACATGTAACCGGGGTTATTAAAACCTTGCGTCTTCTCTGAGGACTGCTCTATGCTTATGCAAGCAAGCATGGGTGTATTGTCTTTCCTTCTTTTATTTTTGTTTTTATCTTTCGCAGTAGACTTTATTTTTTACAGCAAAATGGAGCGGAAGGCACAGAGCTTTCCTGTATACCCCTGCCCCCCAACCATCGCCCACCAGAGTGGGACGCTTGTGACAGTCGTTGATGAACCTACACGGACACGTCATCACCCCAAGTCCAGAGTTGCCATCAGGGTTCACTCCTGGTGTGGTGTGTGCCGTGGGCTTGGACAGACATATAATGATGGCGAGGCTGTGTGTCCCGGACTGACCTGCCTGTCCTTTCTCCCCAGAAGTGGCAGATGAGTCTGGGGACCAGCGAAGACCAGCAGCACTTCACCTGCACCATCTGGAGGTGAGCGAGGGTCCGGTGGTGGGAGCTCCTCCCGGACGAGACACCTTCGTTCTGGGCAGTACCCATACTGACGGTGTCCTGCGCCCCAGGAGGGTCGCAGGCAGGAGAGGGTGTGCCGTCCTGTGTGGGACTTAAGGGCAAGGAGGGCCTCCGGGGAAGCACGTTGACACTGAGGCCTAAAGGGGGCGGGGGGGACTGGGAGGTGGCGTCTAGGCAGCGGCTGCAGCCCTGGGAGTGGGGCCGGGCTCCCCAGATGCCACCCCCTTCATGGTCACCTCAGTTACATTCCTTGCTCAAGGGCTTCATCTCCCACTGTGCCCACCCTTTTCATAATCCCACTTCCTGGAGCCCAGCTTCATGAGCCCGAGAACAGGGTGCTGGGCCCTCTGACGGGGAGGAGGGTAATGGAGCTTCACCAGTTCCTGGCCCTTCTCCCCTGGGCCTCACGGCCTGGAATGTGTCGCCCAAGCAGAACAGATTTCTCAAGCATTTGCCACGCGCCTGACGTAGAAGTCCCAGCCGTGTTCTCACCCTCATGGGACCGGGGTCAACATAGGGGACGGATCAAGAAGTGGGACACAGAGCAGCGACAGTGACATTTAGTTAAAGAAGACGCGTGCAGGCGTTGGCGCAGAATCCCCGTCTCCTGCTCAATGCGTTACAAACCGCAGGCTAAAACGTACCAAGTATTGTTGGGGAGCTTCTCGTGGGGGCAGAAGCCCTGCGTCCTCAACACGCTACCATCATCCCCGCTGAGAGGCGAGACCCTGTCTGTGCCCCTTCCCAGCCTCAGAGAGAAGCATCCCAGAGGCAAGGAGCTGGGGTGGGGGACTCCCTAATTACAGGTTAGTAATCAGGGCTGCATCGCCCCACCAGTAGACCACCGTCTCACACAGGCTTGTGAGCACCAGCCCTCCACCTGGGCACAGACCCAGGCCGCACTGGCCCAAAGCAGGGTCCTCAGCCCGCAGCCTCTTAGCTGACCACCCAGCGGCCCCCCAAGGACACGCTCAGCCCCAGACACCCTGCCGTTCCTAGTTAACCCCCATACTTCTCACCCCCGGGATGTGGCCCGGCCTCACCCCTAGTGCACACCTGGGATGTTGTCCACTGGATGAGAAGTGTTCTGTGAGCGGATGCGAGAGGCCCCGTTCTAGAACAGCTCCTACCCAGAAGGGGAAAGAGGCTTGTCCATCAACGAGCCGGAAGAGCATCCTGGCAAAGAGGAAAGAGTGGATCACATTGAGGGCGCCCCATCTGTCCTTCCCAGAAATGCCTGGCAGCAGATCCCATCTTGGAGAGCGGGGAGAGGGGGCACACAGCCCTGGGCTGACCCTGTCGCCCAACCTTTCTTCGCAGGCCCCAGGGCAAGTCCTACTTGTACTTTACGCAGTTCAAGGTGGAGGTGCGGGGTGCTGAGATCGAGTACGGCATGGCCTACGTGAGTGTCACCTGCACATGGGGTGGCCGCCTGGCTGGGCCACCATGGACTGCAACTTGGAGACCCCGGGGGGGTGCGGGGGGGGAGTGAGGAGATGGACACCAAGCCCTTAGCGGGAGGTCTCGTGGCGCGGGGGGCCGGGGTTACGGTGCCCAGAGGGGAACCCGGCTGACCCCCAGAGACACCTGGCCTCCCTCTTGTAAGGCCCGCCGGCCTCCCACCAGTGCCCCCTGCTGGCAAAGCCAACAGGAAGTCGGGGGCAAGGGGGCTCAGCCCTGGGACAGGGGCAGCGAGGGCGGAAGTTGGCCCAGGGGGCAGGTGGGCGGCTCATTGGCGTCGGGAGGGCCCCACGCCCCTTGGCTCCAGTGACCTGTGGTTCACAGGCCAGCCAGCACCTTCTGCTGCGCTCCTGACCCCCACGGCCCCTCCAGAGCCCAGCCACTCTGCAGAGCCCACCCCTGCTTCTTCATCTGGGTCAGAAACAGTTTGAAAATCACCTTATCAGTCCCAGAAGCAGAACCAGTAGGAGACAGGCATTAAGAGATTCACTGGCAGGAATCGGCTTCCACTGTGCAAGTCTGGCTTTGGGGGTTTCCTCCAGGGAAGCCTCAGCTCTGCCCTGAAGGCCCTCCCCCTGATTGAATCAGGCCCGCCCAGGTCCCCGAGGATAACCTCTTCTACTTCAAGTCAGCTCAGAATGAGCCTCTGTCACATCTACAAAATTCCCTCCCAGCAACCCCAGCAAGGGTCTGATTGTATAACGGGGAGTGTGGCCGCTCCAGTGACACATCAGACTGTCCATCAGACTGTTAACTAATCGCTCTCTGGGGTCCCTTCTTACTTTGAAACTCTATTATTTTTACTGATTTGAAAAAGACACAATTCTGCTGTTTAAAAATTACATGCAAGAAGAGACCGCCATGCTAGTGTCATTTCCATAAATTAACTAAAAAAAAAGATTCCCTTCGGTTTGCAGGGAAGGCATGAAGTTTTAAGCTAGTTGACAATCTCTTAAGTGGATTAACCCACTGCTTCTGCTGGATTCTCTTTTATGTGCTTAAAAAAGCATCTCGCGGCTCTTCAGCAGAAGCATGCAGCTTTAGTCTCTCCTGCTCTGCAAAGCAAAGCGAGCCGTGTCCCTTCCCCATTAGAAAAGTTTCCACTTGTTCCCTTTCAGTCGAAAGCTGCTTTTGAAAGAGAGAGCGATGTGCCCCTGAAAAACGAGGAATTTGAAGTGACCAAAACAGCAGGTACGTAGAGGGGTTTGTGGAGCTGGAATCTAGGTTCTCAAGCAGGGAGGGGGTGAGAGAGGGGACAAGACCCCCGCTAGAGGGCGATCCAGGGGCCCTGTGGTGAGAGGAGGCTGCCATCCCTAAACGGCTTCCGCAAAGGGCCACCTAGTAAATATTTTTGGCTTTGGGGCCCCCTTTGAAACAACTCGACCCAGACCCCATAAGGCAAAGTCAGCCATAAGCCACTAGTCAGTGAATGGGGGTGGCTGCCTTCTAATAAAACTTTATTTCGTGAACACTGAACTGTGAATGTCATATCACTTTTCCATATCACAGGACGCCATTTTTCCTTTGATTTTCCTTAAAGCTATTTGAAAGTGTAGAAACCACCCTTCGCTCACGGGCGGCAGGCACACTTGCCCAATCCCTAGCAGAGAACGGACAGCATGAGAGTCTGTCCTCGGAGAGCTGCGTCCTGGGACACTCAGCTCCACAGGAGGCCAGGGAGCAGGGGGCCGCGGGGTCTGACGCCTACACAGTCTGGCCGTCCTGGGCTCCGTGACAGCTTCCAGCAGTGCAGTCGGGACCTTGTGCATGCATGACACGGGAGGCGGGGGTCACCTCCTGGGGCCCCGAGACTCCCTGGCCTCTGACCCCATTCAGCTGTAGCCATGCAGGCCAGATGCCAAGCAGAGAGAGGGGCGGTAGGCACCCGAGTTGGGGCTCAGGGTGCGAGAGCAAGGGGGGATGAGTGAGTGAGACAGTGAACATGGGGCTGAGCCGAGTCGGGGGGCCCCGAGGGTCCTGAAGGACGGGGGAGAGATGAGGTGAGGAACCCATGTGGCCGTGGACGTCACCAGGCACCAAAGGGGAGGGGAGGGGAGGGGAGTGGGTGGCACGAGCGGGGCTTTTAGGAGGGCCTGGAAGGAGGCCCGACCTGCCCGCAGGTCCTCCGGGTGGGGGCAGGGGCCCGTTTAGAGTGGAGATCAAGGACAGAGGGGATTGGGTTGCTGCAGACCCTGAGCTCCAGGGAGCATAGATGGTGAGGATGGACAGGGAGTGGGGGGCAGGCTGGGTGTGCAGAGCAGGGGGCGGCCAGGTTCCCTGACCCTGCCCGAAGAGTGTCAGACACGTTTGCCAGTGCAAACCTCCAAACCCCAGCCATTCTCAGTGTGGCAAAGATGACCACAGCTCTTCCCACATCGACATCTCCCATGGCCTCCCACTGCCCTCAGGACAGGCCCACAGCCTCCCCGCCTTTCTCCTATCCCTCACCCATAAGACATACAGGGCCAGGGGCCTTTCCCTGTGGAGTCCACTCGGAGACTGCTCCCATCGTTGCCCGCACCCGGCTCAGGACCCGGAGGATTTGCAGAGGCGAGGGCTGACCAAGGATTTCTTCTTTTGCAGTGTCCCACAGGCCCGGGGCCTTCAAGGCTGAGCTGTCCAAGCTGGTGATCGTGGCCAAGGCGACACGCAGTGAGCTGTGACCAGGAGTCCCTTTGAGGGTGGCTTTTCCTCATCTCCACTGAAGGAGCTGGGCCCCATGAGGGCCCAGTACTGGTTTTCTTGGGGGGTGGGGGCTGTTAATTTTCTGCCCAGGCTGATGTTGCCCCGTTGAGAGGGCTTTGCAGGGCAGCTGAGGCGCCAGGGCAGAGTCCGGAGGGCCAGGACTCTCCTGGCTCCCACCTTCCCCCTCCCCACGAGGAGTGTGGCTCTGAGACCCACTGCTCCTCTTATCAGAAGAGGCGTCAGGGCACAAGGTGGGGCTCACGGGGGTCACAGCTTTTCTGAAGCCAGCAACGTCTCCCCTGGATCAGGCCAGGCTCCAGGATGCTCCTGGGGGGAGCCGTCCTGCTGCTCTCTGACCCTAAGCCAGCTGTTTTCTTGTCATCCCCCAGGGGACCAACTTTCAGACTAACTGGGCAGAAGTGAAATGTTCTTTCATATTTAAATAAATAAGACAGTTAAAAAGTAACCACACAGTCTTGGCATCTGGCACTGGTGCCCACCTGGCTGGGCACGTGGGGCTGGGGGCCCCTACTTCCCTTCGCTGCTGGAGACGGGTTAGCTGCATCACCCTGGGCACAGGGACTTTTCTGCAGGCGCAGACGTGCGGGTCCCGAGGCAGCTGGACCTTGTCGAGCCCATGGGGCCACGCCCAGCAGAGGGTGAGCGCTCCAGGGCAGACCTGCTCTTCTGCATCCTGTGGTTGGCTCTGCTTACTTTTTTTTGAGGTCGGATTGCAGCTCAGTGACTTTAAAAAAGAAACAAAAACCTGCAAGCAAACCAAAATAAATAAACGATATCCCCAAAGGCCTCAGCCACTCAGGGGAGCCTGGTCTCCCAACAGCAGGGCCTGGGAGTCTGACCCCTACTGGACTGTCACCCTGACCTCTGACTGTGAGGAAAGAAACCATGTGGCCATGAAGTGGGTCCTTGATGATCAGAATCACCACGTTGGGGCGACTGAGGCCTCTCTGTTCCTGTCACTCACCTGGCCCTCCCTCATGCCACCCAGGAGCCCGGTGCTGCTGTGACCCCACCTGCCCCGGGGCCTCAGCGGTGCTGATGTAGGAATGGCTCCAGAGAGAGGCGCCAGCAAGATGAACAGCTGTTCCCAGAATCAGTGAGGGGGACCTTGGGCCCACGGTACTCGGGGCAGGGGCGGGGCACCAGCAGCCTCAGTGGTCAAGCGCACATGCTCTGCACCACACCTCGTGAGCAGCTCTGGAGGCACACACGTCCTCCGGGAGGCTCGCTCCACCGAGCACGACGACCTGCAGTTCTCAACAGGGCCCAGGAGATGATTGCCCAGGGCCTCCTGCAAAAACCAGGCAGCTGGACACAGGCAGAGACGATGGTGCACCCTGGGCCCCGAGCTGTGTGAGGGCCAGGCCCCGGCTGAGAGGGATATTGATTCTTCTATGGTCAGCCTGGAGTCACTTACCACTTCCAAGTACTGGGCGCCAGCAGGGATGCAGAGCGGTAGGTGCAATGTGCTGGGACACAGCAGGGCACCTCTGGACACAGAGAAGCTTCCCCTTTACTCCATGTGATGTGTGCGTGTGCCTTTATGGAGCTTTCTGGTGAGCGAAGCCACCCGGCCCCAGGACCTTTGGTCCTTATGAGGAGCTGGACTGAGCCCTGTCTGGGCTGCAGAAGCCAAGCTCTGCCACCTCTGCTAGTCTGCTGGTCTGTCATCCAACGCAGCGGGAATCAAACCTGCCAACAGGCTGCGGGTGTGTGACGTTTATGTGCAACCTTGATTCAAAACGCAAAAACCCTAGGTGGGTGAGAGCAAACTGTCAGATGCTTTTATTTACAGAGTTTTGTAGCGCTCTTTGGTTTTTTAAAATTAAATCTCAAGTGTATGAAAAGAGTCCAGACAGGTACAAAGCCTTATCACATGGATATATGCCTGCAGAGCAGAGGGCAAAGGATTTCATGTGGGGCTTCTCAGCGTAATCAAAATGCACGACTGTTCATTTGAAGATGTCTTTTGACCCAAGATAAGAGGGAAAGTTTGCCTTGGAAGTGGAGGGCAGAGGTAGGAACAGCTGGCTCCTGAGTGAAAGCCTGTGACTCTTTCAGAGCAGCAGAAACCAAACAGAGAAACGCTGCCCTTAATCTGGGGTCCTAATCTATCAGCCAGCCCCTCATGCCGTGGAGAGGCAAAAGGGAGTGGTGGGGACTGAGGCAAAACAAAGACGGGCAACCTCAATGCAGCTTCACCACTGGGCAGTGCGGGTGCGTTTTCTAGAGAACCGACAAGATCAAGATCGGGATGTGCTGTTTCCTTGGTTTTAAGTGTTGGCAACTAATTCCAAATGTCTCAAACAGAGGATGGGGCTAAGCAAACCCATCTTCTTGCCTAATAAGGCCTGCAGGCCTCCTGTTTGCAGTCTTTGCCCTAAACCAGGTTCTGCAAAAATAGACATCGTTCCCCCCCTCCCCACTGAGTGCCCAAAATAACCTTCCCGGCCCTGACATGGCCAGACCTGCAGCCGGGTTTCACATTCTTTTAAAACCCATGCCCACTTCTGACAAATCACAAATAATGCTCCCACACCCCAACGTGTCCATCCACGCCCCAAGTTAAGAATCGCCGCACCAGCGTTGCCAAAGCCAAGAGTTGTTGAGCTTTGTCTCTGAGGCCTGTCTTATAAAAACAATTGTTTGTTTTCCAAATATGAAATCATCATTTAAAAACATGCACGCATCTCAGACAGCTTTCCCCTGACACCCTGCATGGGGGGCACACTCCGTTCCTCTCCCATGTGGGAGTCTGGGCCACGATGCCAACCAGAGGGAGGAGGCGTCCTCACTGACACACCTGCACCCACCGCGGCCCTCGCGTGGCTCCCAGGGCCCATTTCCTGGTCTGCGGAACAAAGTACCCCAGCCTGGGAGGCTGAAACAACAGAAGCTTGTTCGCTCTCACCTCTGGAGGCCTGGGATCAAGGGGTCAGCAGGGCTGGTTCCCTCTGAGGGCTGTTCCAGGCTCTCTCCCAGCTTCTGGGGGTGGCTGGCAGTCCTTGGTGTTCCTTGTCGTTCAGACACATCCCCCCAGTGTCTACCACCACCTTCATATAGCATTGTCCTCTGAGTCTGTGTCCAAATGTCCCCTTCTCAGCCACCCCCGCTCCAGTATGAACTCAACTAATTACATCTGCAATCACCCTATTTCTAAATAAGGTCATATTCAGAGGCCCTGGGGCTTAGGACTTCGAGGAACTTGGGGCGGGGGAACAGCTCACTGTGTAACACTCCCTTTCTCCTGGTTCCCCATGATCCTCTCTGCGGGAATGCAAAAGCCCAGGCAACATTATGAAGTGGGAAGCCGCCAGCTGTCAGAGCCACCAAGTGATCTGAGGGGTTCAGACCGGTGGCTCAAGGGTTATTGTGCAGACGGTGCGCCGGAGCAGGCAGTGGTCTCCAGGTGCCCCGGGAGGCAGCTGGCGCAGGCAGGCCGTGCCGGGCTCCACGCTGAGTTCCTCTCCCCACGGAGACTGGGCCGGAGGAGGAGAGGTGACCTGGGTCCTTAGAGCTGCAGAGGCGAGCGCGCGCGCGCGTGTGTGTGTGTGCGGGTGTGCGCGCGCGAGTGTGTGTGTGTGTGTGTGTGTTGGGCGGGGTGGTTTTGGCCAGAGTCAGACTGGGAGAAAAGAGGTTAAAAAACCCCCCGCAAGCCCCGCCCCCAGCGGGAAGCCGGAACGAGGAGGTCGGAGGTCAGGTCGGAGGTCATATGCTCTCCTCGTCCAGCAGCCGGGTGAGACCCTCGCAGATCCTGCGCAGGTGCGAGCGGTAGGGCTCAGCCGGGCCGTAGAGCGCGGCGAGGAAGTCGCAGTCAGCCAAGTGGCCGAACACGTGGTTGATGCGGCCGTGGGACTTGGCGGTCAGGTGCGCGCCCGCCGCCTGGTGCAGCAGGTCCCGGCACTCGAGCAGGGCGGCGGCCAGGACGCGCCGGTCGAAGGTGAAGTCCACCTGGTGGAAGCTGACGGCGGTCATGGCCAGGCGGCGGGCCTGCTGCCGGAAGCGCTGCAGCCGCGCCAGCTCCTCGCCGCCCAGCTGCCCGCTGCGCAGCAGGACACCCAGCTTCACGGCCACCTTGACCAGGTTCTTGACCACCTTCTGGGCCTCCTTGCGGCTGCGGGTGAACTCCTTGGTGGCGCGGTACAGCTCGTCCAGCACCTCGCTGCTGGTGTCGTCGATGAACGCGGCCGCCACCGCCCTGGATGCCATCTTGCTCAGGAGCTTCTTCTGGGCCTGGAGGGCCAGGCTCTTGGTGCTGAAGGTGTCCATCCGCCCTGCGCGTGGGTAGGGACAGAGACCCGCCGTCAGCCCGCACGGCCCGGCTGCCAGGGGCTTGCCTGGGCGGGCCGCTAACGTTGGCGACCACCGTCTTCCCAATCCGGGAAATGGGCACACGCCACCAGCCTATCTCCAGGGGAGCCTGCGTGCCCATTCCACAGACCTGTGTGTGCCAGGACTGGGTGTACAGAGCCGACCAGCGAGCCCCCGGGAACACAGCAAGTGCTACCGTCCGGGAAGCTGCAAGAGCCCACATAGCACAGGAACCCCAGCAGATCAAGAGGGCCGAGGCTGACCTCCTGGAGGAAGAGACAGGTGAGAAAATGGGGAGGGCATCCCAGGCGGGAAGATCCCCATGCTCCAAGGCCTAGAGGAGGGAAATTCCAAGTAGCAGGAGCACAGAATGGCAGAAACTTGTGAAAAAAAATAGCAAAACCTATTTTTAGGAAAAGCTCGTTTAAAAAATAGCATTCACACTGAAGAGATGATGACCCAAGGGACCCTAAGGGAATTTGTTTCTAAAAAAAGTCAAAGGAATTAATGTGTAATGTTGAAATCTGGGCAGGGCCTTCTGTTATGGTTTATTACAGGATACTGAATCTAGTTCCCTGTGCTATACCATAGGACCTTGTTGTTTGTCCATTCTGTATATACTCATTTGCATCTGCTAATCCCAAACTCCCAATCCTTCCTTCCCCTACCCACCCTCCCCCTTGGCAAACACAAGTCTGTTCTCTATGTCTGTGTGTCTGTTTCTGTTTGGTAGATAACTTCATTTGTGTCCTATTTTAGATTCCACATATAGGTTTTATCATATGGTATTTCTTTCTTTTTGACTTACTCCCCTTAGTATGAGAATCTCTAGGTCCATCCATGTTGCTGCAAATGGCATTATTTCATTCTTTTTCATGGCTGAGTACTATTCCATTGTGTATGTGTACCACATCTTCTTTATCCATTCATCTGTCGGTGGACATTTAGGTTGTTTCTATATCTTGGCTATTGTGAATAGTGCTGCTGTGAACATTGGGGTGCATGTATCTTTTCGAATGAGAGTTTTGTCTGGATATATGCCCAGGAGTGGGATTGCTAGATCATATGGCAACACTATTTTTAGTTTTTAAGGAAGCTCTATACTGTTCTCCATAGTGGCTGCAACAATTTACATTCCCACTAATAGTGTAGGAGGGTTCTCTTTTCTCCACACCCTCTCCAGCATTTGTTACTTGTAGACTTTTTAATGACGGCCATTCTGACCAGTGTGAGGTGATACCTCATTGTAGCTTTGATTTGCGTTTCTCTAATAATTAGCAATGAGGAGCATCTTTTCATGTTACCTGTTGGCCATCTCTGTGTTTTCTTTGGAGAAATGTCTATTTAGTCTCCTGCCCATGTTTTGATTGGGTTGTTTTTTGGTTATTGAGTTGTATGAGCTGTTTGTATATTTTGGAAATTAATGGGCAGGGCCTTCTGAATCCCACTACTTGTGGTCCCTGGTACCAGCCCTGCAAACCCACTGTATCCTTGCTCTGAGTTGAGAAGGGGCTCAAGGTGAGTTATCACTGTGGGGGGGGGGGGTCCAGCTTATCATTCCCCTCATCCTGCAGCTCCATGAGACAGGGTCCCAGCCCAGCCCCTGGGCTGTTCAGGGTGGAGAAGCCTAGGTACCAATCCTCCTGGCCTCCTCACCCCCTTGAGTTTACAACGGACATCCTGAGACCTTAGTCAGGCCCTGAATGAGTCAGGGGGGCAGTGACCTGGGTGGGGGTTCCCCAGGGCCATTTGTGGGGTTTCTGGAAACGCATCACTCTGCTGATTCCTCTGATACAGAAATATTGACTTGCATCAGCTTCCGCCCAGGAAAGGGCCAGGGAGGTGGCCAAGGTGAATGGCAGGCTGGCTCTCTGGGAACAGTGACCAGGCCTCCAACCGCAGAAGCCTGGACCTCTGTCTATCCCTTATGTCTGACTCCTTTTGTCCCTCCTGCATGGCAGTCTTCCAGATCCCCCAGGCTCTGGAGGCTCCCCTTCCGACCACCTCCTTCCTGCAGCGCCAGAATTCTTCCTACACTACACATCTGGGCTTAGCCCTTCCCTTGTAAGAACCAGCTGGCAGCTCCTCGTGGCTCTCAGGACCAAAGCCCACACCTCATTCCAGCCCCTGCATCTTCCCTGGTGAGCTCCTATACATCCCCCAACACCTTGGCCCCCAATCCCCTGCCTCTTCTCTGGTGGACGCATATACATCCCCCAAAAGCCCTGGCCCCTAAGCCCCTGCCTCTCACCCTCGCAGGTTCATCCCTCAGCTCAGCCTGGACACCACCTCCTCTAGGAAGCCACCCCCAAACGGACAAACTGACAGTGAGGCACCTCCTCTGAGCCACAGAGCACCCCAGGCATCCCTCATCACTGCTCTGCCCCGCTGGCTTTGCTTCTTCCGTGGTCTGCCTCACCGCAGGCCACGGGGGAGGTAATGGGCCTGATTCCTTAACCGCTGTGTTTTTGGAGGCTCTGGAAACATCTTCCAAATGAATGAGGGAGCCTGAGACCCACCCCCAGCCCTGACCCGCTGCTGCCCCAGGCTCTGGTGGGAATCCACCCCGACCCCAGCCTCAGGCCAGCCAGACCAGGAATGCCACATGGGTGCCCACTCAGCCACAGGAACCCCGACAAAGCCCATCTGTGTGTGAGCTCAGACCCCAGGAGAAGTCCCAAGCCTCAGCCGCCCTCTCCCTGCCCACAGAGGTCAGGACGGGCCTGGAGATGAATGACCCAGTCTTCCCTGCTCCCACAGCAGCCCCAGACCCTGTACAAAGGCTGGGGCAGAGCAGGGGTGCGGGTGACTCAGCACCGCGTGGCAGGCCCTGAGCAGCGGCGTGTGCCCATTTCATCACTTCAGCCTGGTGTTGTAGTCGGCTGGTTGCCGGGTTGCATAAGAAATTACACAGGCTCAGAGAGGCTGAGCCATTTCCCCAAGGCCACACAGCAACACAGGGACTGCCTGCCCCCACCACCTCTGCACCCCTACGCTCTCTGCTTTCCCCACCTGACTCCTGCGAGTTGCCCTGAGTCTTGTGGGGCTGTCCCCCATGACAAAACCAGCCCCGAAATTTAGGGCCTGCTCCTGGCTCTAACCTCTTGGTCAAGCAACATAACTGCCCCGTGCCTCAGTTTCCCCATCAGTAAAATGGAGGATGGTGGCTGTAAGGAGGGAGAACTACCTCCATCCTAGGGCAGAAGCTTGTGACCAACCTGAGTGTCCCCCGGGCTGTGAGCTTTCCCCAGGCAAGAGGCTGGACGCCACTGCCTGGACTTCTGACCTTCAAGCTCTATGCCATTCAGGGAGCTGAATGTAGAGACCTATTTCTCTGTGATGTTCTCTGGAAAAAAAAGAGCAGCAGCAAGGAATAACTATGCTTCCAGGATGCCCTCTCACCTCTGTTTCTCTAGAACGTTCTATTCCATTCCCTCTACCTAGACCCCTCCCTCACCCATCACTCATCCCGTAAACTCATTCAAGTCTCAGAGTTACTGTCACCTCCTCCTGGAAGACTTCTGGATGCCCCAGGCTGGGCCAGGTGCCCCCTTGGCTCCCATGGTGCCCGGGGCATCCTCCATCACGGCCCTGAGTACCTTGGTTTCGGTGTCCATCTCCCTGGCCTGACAGCGTGGGTAGGGGCTGCATCTTTTTTTTTTTTTTTTTTTTTTGGCCGCGTCGCAGGTCATGCAGGATCTTAGTTCCCCAACCAGGGATCAAACCTCTGGCCCCTGCAGTGGAAGCACAGAGCGCTGACCACTGGACTGCCAGGGAATTCCCCTGCATCTTTCTTGTTCACGCCATGTCTCCTAACCCTAACCCAGGGCCTGGTACCCAGCAGACACCCAGTAAGTGTTTGTTGAATGTATGAGGGAAAGGATGTCTGCAAACATTGGAACCCAGGGGGGGAACTCCCAACTCCCTGGGTCCAGCTCCCCAGTTTACAGATGGACAAATTGAGACTCAGAGAAGAGAAGGCCTTTCCCTGGATCCCAAGGACTCTGGTGCCCAGGTCTTTCTGCCTATTTGGTTGCTGTGTGACCCCAGGCAGGGTTCTGCCTCTCTCTGGGCCTTGACCTTCCCCTCTACAAGTCCCGAGGTCGAGCGTGTTGGTTCACAGGGGAAGCCTGTCCTGTTTACCAGCTTCAGGAAGAGCCTGGGCCCTCAGCAGCAGTACTGCCCCACACCCACCCTGCCAAACACAGAGGAAAAGGGGTGGGGGGCGGGGGCAGCTGCAGCCTTCCACACTCCTTGCCCCTACTCCCCTTGGGGCAGTCCCCAGACCTGTGACACCTGGACCAGCCCAGCTGCAATGGGTCAGCGGTCCCCACTCCCACCCCCCCACCCCCCACCCCCCCACCCCCCCGCCGCTGACCCATTGTTCTACCAGAAACGCCTCCATCCAAGCAGCCAGACAGGGAGATGACTACTCTCCCGGGGGAGCATGCTGGGGACCAAAATAAACCCCAGCCTTCCTTCCTGCCAGCTGCGCTCATCCAAGTCCAAGGGCAGACAAGCCAGGAGGGGCCTGGCTGCACCAGGGCAGGCTTTCTGGGGCAGGCCCTTCCCAGGGACAGCGGAGGGGCTCAGACGGCCAGTGTCCCTGGCCCCTGCCCACCAAATGCCAGATCACCCCACTATCGTCACAGCCAGGAAAGCCCAATAAAGCTTCAAGGGCTCGGCTGGAACACTCATTCAGTGGCTCAGTGAGCACTTATGGAGCACCAGTTGTGTCCCAGGCACTGGGGACATAGCAGTGACCAAGAGAGATCCCATCCCTGCCTTCCAAGGGACCCCAGCCTTCTAGACACCATGCCACCTCCTTATTACAAAAGAATTTGGGTGCCCCCATTTCCCTGAAATGGAATCCACAGGCAGTACCGTCTGTCTCCACCCGCTGGTATAAAAATAAAATTAGGGCTTCCCTGGTGGCGCAGTGGTTGAGAGTCCACCTGCCGATGCAGGGGACTCGGGTTCGTGCCCCGGTCTGGGAAAATCCCACATGCTGCGGAGCAGCTGGGCCCGTGAGCCATGGCCGCTGAGCCTGCGCATCTGGAGCCTGTGCTCCGCGACGGGAGAGGCCACAGCAGTGAGAGGCCCGCGTACCACAAAATAAATAAATAAATAAATAAAATTAATATGTGGTGTTAAAGGTGAGGGGGATTGTACAGGGAGGAGCTCTGGAATTTTTTATTTTTTTTTAATTTTTAAAATTCTTTTAAAGATTTTTCTTTGATGTGGACCATTTTTAAAGTCTTTATTAAATTTGTTACAGTATTGCTTCTGTTTTGGTTTTTTGGCCGCGAGGCATGTGGGATCTTAGCTCCCTGACCAAGGATCGGCACTGGACCACCAGGGAAGTCCCTAATTTTTTAATTAAAAAAAAATTGTTTTTCAAACCCACGCCTCCTGTCAGTGGAAGCACAGATTCTTAACCACTGGACCACCAGGGAAGTCCCCGGAATGTTTCATGTTCTGTGTCTCCATCTGGGTCTACACAATGTAAAAAGTCATCGAGCTGGATGGTTACAAAGAAATGTGAATACACTAAAACCCAGAAAACTGTAAACTTTCAAAGGGTAACTTTTATGGTATGTGAGTTATATCTTGATATTTTAAAAATCTAACATTTCTCCAAGGAAGATATATAAATGGCCAATAAGCAAGTGAAAAGATGCTCAACATCACTGGCAACTAGGAAAACAAGTCAAAATCATCATGATACATCACCTCACCCCCACTAGGATGGCCGTTTCAAAAAGACAGACAAAAGGGCTGGCAAGGATGGGAGAAACTGGAGCCCCTCATCCACGGCTGGTAGGAATAGAAAACGGTGCAGCCGCTGTGGAAAACAGGTTTTTGGCAGTTCCTCACAGAGTTACCACATGACCCAGCAGTTATACTCCTAGGTACCTACCCCAAAGAGATGAAAACATACGTACACATAAAAACGTATACACACATGGGCATAGCAGCATGATTCGTAATAACCAAAAAGTGGAAACAACCCAAATGCCCACCAACAGATAAATGGACAAACGAATTGTGGCCCATCCACACACTGGGATGTTATTCAATCATAAAAATGAGTGAAGCACCGACACTCACTACAACATGGATGGATCTTGAGAACACAGTGCTCAGTGAGAGAAGCCAGACACAGAAGGACCCACAGTGTGTGATTCCATTGATGGCAACCGTCCAGAACAGGCAAATTCACACAGACAGAAAGTGAATTAGTGGTTTCCAGGGGCTGGGGAGCAGAGAATGGACAGTGACTGCTAATGGGATGGGATTTCTTTTGGGGGTGGCAGAATGTTCTGGAATGTGAGCACTTTAAAATAGTGAATTTTACAATATGTGAATTCTATGTCATCAAGCTGAACACTTACTATATATATATATCAAGTGTATATAGTTTATACCTTTGTGCCCCTTACTCTCTATTTTATGCCTCATTTTTTTTTTTTTTTTGCGGTACGCTGGCCCTCACTGTTGTGGCCTCTCCCGTTGCGGAGCACAGGCTCCAGACGCGCAGGCTCAGCGGCCATGGCTCACGGGCCCAGCCGCTCCACGGCATGCGGGATCTTCCCGGACCGGGGCACGAACCCGTGTCCCCTGCATCAGCAGGCGGACTCTCAACCACTGCGCCACCAGGGAAGCCCTAGGCCTCATTTTAAAAACGTTAAATAAATTGGGACTTCCCTGACAGTCCACTGGTTAAGACTCCCCGCTTCCACTGCAGGGGGTGTGGGTTGGATCCCTGGTCGGGGAACTAAGATCCCACATGCTGCACAGCATGGCCAAAAAAAAAAAAAAAAAATTTAGAAATCACGATTTGGCCCAAGCAGTAATACAAACAGAGATAAAAGGATTACAGGGACTTCCCTGGTGGCGCAGCAGCTATGAATCTGCCTGCCAATGCAGGGGACACGGGTTCAGCCCTGGTCCGGGAAGATCCCACATGCTGCGGAGCAACTAAGCCCATGTGCCACAACTACTGAGCCCGTGAGCCACAACTACTGAAGCCCATGGACCTAGAGCCTGTGCTCCACAACGAGAAGCCCCCACTCGCCGAAACTAGAGAAAGCCCGCATGCAGCAACGAAGACACAATGCAGCCAAAAATAAATAAATTAATTAATTAAAAAAAAAAAGAAAAGTATTACACAAGTGGAGATTTGCAAATCACTTCCACCTAGCCAGGCACATGGTACATGCTCAATACATGTTTGATTAAAAAAGAATTTTCCTGGGACTTCCCCAGTGGTCCAGTGGTTGGGACTCCGCACTCCCAATGCAGGGGGCCCAGGTTCGATCCCTGGCCAGGGAACTAGATCCCACATACTGCAACTAAAGATCCCACATGCAGCAATGAAGAGCCTGTGGGCCTCAACTAAGAACTGGTGCACCCAAATAAATACACAAAGAAGTATTAAAAATTTTTTTTCCTCCTTAAAAGCTCAGGCCCACTGCACTCAATGATGGAGTGCATCTGTCAGAGGTTTGCCCCATACAGGGCATCGCAGGGAACACGTAGCTACAAATTTCTATCAAAAAAGAGCTCCAGGGGCTTCACTGGTGGCGCAGTGGTTGAGAGTCCGCCTGCCGATGCAGGGGACAGGGGTTCGTGCCCCGGTCCGGGAGGATCCCACATGCCGCGGAGCGGCTGGGCCCGTGAGCCATGGACGCTGAGCCTGCGCGTCCGGAGCCTGTGCTCCGCAACGGGAGAGGCCACAACAGTGAGAGGCCCGCGTACCAAAAAAAAAAAAAAAAAAAAAAAAAAAAAGAGCTCCATCTTCCCTTGATTTACCCAGGAGTTGCATTTCAGGAAAATTCACTGAATATTGAAACCCCTAGTCATTGGTTTCTGGCAAGACATTAGGACGTTGTGAGGGCCAGGGGCTGCCCTGAGCATGGCCAGACGCCTAGTGCCTTGGTCCCTGCCCCCCAAATGCTAGCATATCCTGTTGTTATCATAAGTGGGAGGGGGAAAAAATGCCCTCTGAATTTCCAAAACGGCCCCCTAAGAGGTGTTGCCCCTGATGGAAGGGGGAGGCACCAGGAAGCAGTGAATGTGGAAATAAACAGGATAATTTCAGGAACAGATAAGGCCCGGGGATGGGGGGCAGTGACAGCCAGGGACGGCAGGTGACCTAGGCTGGGTGGTCAGGAGGGCCCCTCCAAGGTGGAACCCCTGGAGCTGGGACTGGAAGGACAGGGTCTGGGGGAGGGTGAGCCAGGCAGAGGGAATGGCTGGTGCAAAGGCCCTGTGGCAGGACAGTGCCAGGGAGGAGACCGGAGGCTGGTCCACAGCCCCCGAGGAGGCCACTGTCCAGGCCCTCCCACAGCTCTGAGGTCTCCCCTCCGTGACCTCAGACAAGCCCCAGCCCCTGGAGGCACTTTCCCATCTGTGAAATAGGTGTCTAGTCACTGAGTCCCTGTCTCTGCTGATTGCTGCCCTGCACCCCACATTCTTTCTGGAACCTCAGCCCTCTGTCCACGCTCAGACTTTCACCCTCTGCCAACCCCACTTTGTCTTTTTGACTCTGACCTTTGTTCCTGTCCCCAGTTTGGACACTCCAGCTCCCAAACTGGCCACAGATGGTGGAGCCTCGGGTTGCTCTAGACTTGGCAGCATCCTTTCCCCACACAGGCAAAGGTGGGCTTGGAGGGAGGGTGGGGTGGAAGCAGGACTGAATGTGAGCCTCCCCCAAGGGGAAGGGCACACGGCAGTGGACGGCACTGGCCCCAGTGGACCTCGTTCCTCCCAATCCCTCTGTCCCCAAACTCTGGAGCAGGGCCAACCTTCCTGCTCCCCACATCAATGACCTCCCCTCCTTCATCTCCCCTCTTGCTGTCCCTGCAACATGCTAGGCATGGTCCAGTCTCAGGGCCTCTGCCAGGCCCTGCCAGCTGGGAGGCCCAGGTGGAGAGACTCCTCCCATGGCCCCCCATCCAACCCAGGTCACAGGTGCGCCGGGGTGGTCCCTCAACCCACAGATTCCCAGTCCTGGATGCTAGGTGTGGGGATGATGAGGATTCCACAGGGCAGAAGATCCTGCTTCCCAGAGTCCCCAGTGCCCCCCGGGTGCACCGTGAATGCTGCGTCCCACCCCATTCACTAAGCGCTGGAGAATTCTTAGCCACCAGCTTTCCAGGAAAAATAAATGTAGGCATGTAGGTACATACATATGTTTACCATAAATGTTCCTGACATAAAGGATGTGCCCCATGCAACTTACAGACGTAAGAAAGGATTTTGCACGGGTGAATTTCACACCCAACCGAGGCTCACTATGTGTTCTTGGTGAGTTTTGCCAAACTGGTACCAGTAGCCAATCTATACTTGCTACGGAGAAAGGAGAGCAGTCTGACACTGATGTCGCTGGATGGTCTCTTTCATACGAACAAGGAGAATTCGGATTTTACTCACTCACTTATCAGCCAAGTGAGCGACTTCTTTGCCGAATCCGATGGCAGTTTTCGAATGGTGAGAGAATATTCCCTCAGTGCATTTGTGCTATTCGCAAGGAAGCAGCTAGAGACATGCCACCCTTTAAAATTTAATTTTCATTATTGACATTTCCTGTAGTTAGACCAAGGGCGGCAAATTCTGGCTTGCTGCCTGTTTTTGTAAATAAATAAATAAATAAAGTTTTATTGGCACATGCCACGCCCATTCATGCCCTATTGGAACGCAGCCTTGAAGAGAGGCAACAGAGGCAGAAAAGCTGGCAAAGCCAAAAATATTTACTATCTGACCCTTTATGGAAAAAGCTTGGGTACTTCCCTGGTGGCGCAGTGGTTAAGAATCCACCTGCCAATGCAGGGGACACAGGTTCGAGCCCTGGTCTGGGAAGAACCCACATGCCACGGAGCAGCTAAGCCTGTGCGCCACAACTACAGAGCCTGTGCTCTAAAGCCCGCGAGCCACAACTACTGATGCCTGCGTGCCACAACTACTGAAGCCCGCGCGCCTAGAGCCCGTGCTCCACAACAAGAGAAGCCACTGCAATGAGAAGCCCACGCACCGCAAGGAAGAGTAACCCCCACTCACCGCAACTAGAGAAAGCCCACATACAGCAACGAAGACCCAACCCAGCCAAAAATAAATAAATAAATAAATTTTAAAAAAAGGTTGGCCAACCTCCAGGTTAGATGATGACAGAACAATATATCAAACCCTGATTTGTAGCATTTGCCAATTTCCATGGTGTAAATTCTCTCACCACGGCCAATTTCAAGCTTCCAACTTGAACATGAAGTTGGGAAGAACTGCTCACCATCTCCACCAAACAGAAACACTAGACGAAAATAACCTCAAGAGCACAGATCCTTGCAAAGTGCAGTAAAATAATTAGAAATTAGGATTTTTGACCTTTGCTTTTTTATAAGTTGTGCTGAAGTATATGTCACATACCATAAAATTCACCCTTTAAAGTGTACAATTCAGTGTTTTTATATATTCACAGAGCTGGGTAACCATCACAACTATTTAATTCCGGAACATTCTCACCACTCCGAAAAGAAACCCCCTCCCCAACAGCAGTCACTCCCCCTCCCCCTCCCCCAGCCCTCTGGCAACCGCTGATTTACTTTCTGCCTCTATGGATTTGCCTGTTTTTCTTATAAAAAGAATCACCCACTATGTGGTCTTATGTGTCTGCCTTCTCTCACTGAGTGTCATGTTTTCAAGGCTCAGGGCTCCTGTTTTTTTTTTTTAAGGATTTTTCTTTTTTTATTATTAATTAATTTTAGTTTTGGCTGCGTTGGGTCTTCGTTGCTGCGCGCAGGCTTTCTCTAGTTGCGGCAAGCGGGGGCTACTCTTCGTTGCGGTGCGCGGGCTTCTCGTTGCGGTGGCTTCTCTTTGTTGTGGAGCACGGACTCTAGGCGCGCAGGCTCAGTAGTTGTGGCTCACGGGGCTTGGTTGCCCCACGGCATGTGGGATCTTCCCCGACCAGGGCTTGAACCCGTGTCCCCTGGATCGGCAGGTGGATTCTTAACCACTGCACCACCAAGGAAGTCTCAGGGCTTCACTCCTTTTTATGGCTGAATAATATTCCATATCTTTGAGGTTTCTTTTCTTTTTTTTTGGCCCTGCCAAGTGGCTTGTGGGATCTTAGTTCCCAGACCAGGGATTGAACCTGCACCCTCGGCAGTGAAAGCGCCAAGTCCTAACCACTGGACTGCCAGGGAATCCCCATCCATACTTTTGTTTTAAATATAATGTATTTGACTGTAAGTTCATAGTATGTCATTTTTTTTTAATTTATTTTTTCTTCCAGTTTTATTGATGGTCTGTCCTTTTTAATAATGGTGATGTTAACAACAGGGTTGTGAAATTCCTGACAATATAGCAAGTGGCCCTCGTGAGCGGGGGTGGGGAGGGTGGATGCTGGCTTCAGCATGCCACTGGTCCACGGAGCAGCCCGCCCTCCACATGAATTCTTTATGTCACAACAAAGGGCTTCAATAATTGATGGGCCCCCTCAGCGGGGCCTCCTCCCTCAGCCCCTGCTGCAGCATCCCAGGGTGGCCTCAGGGGCTCCAGATCTCCGCCCACCGTGGCAAATGCCCCCACACTATTACCCTCTGCCAGCATGAGGGCACCCATTGCTTCCAGCCCTTTATCACCATCACTCAGACCTCACAGTCGGTGCCCATTTTGATATGGTAAAAGGGGGGGCCTGCTTTTCTCAGGTGGGGGGGCAGATACCAGTGGTTTTCACACCGGGTTCCCCAGAGCCCTCGGGGGCCACCCCAAGGATGGGCAGGGTCTGGCTCCCTGCCAGGCTGCGGTGGGAGTTGGGACACTTTCAACTGTGGTCAGATCTCCACTGAAGAAAGAGCTGGGATGGGGTGGGGGTGGGGGACACCAGTGGGCAAAAGTGAATGTTGGGAGACCATATCCCACCCCTCTACAGAGAAAGACAGGACAGGCTGAGGCTCAAGCTGAGTAAAAGGTTTTTTTTTTTTGGCCGCGCTGCGCGCCTTGCAAGATCTTCCCCAACCAGGGATCAAACCCAGGCCCACAGCAGTGAAAGCATGGAATCCTAACCACTGGATCGCCAGGGAATTCCCAAGTAAAAGATTTTTAACAGCGAGTGGAGGAGGCTGGAGGGTCACCTGGCAGGAATGTGGATGCAGCCCCTACATGAGTCCTGGTTCCACCCACTTCGCACCGCCCACAGCCTCCATCTTGGTCCCCTGGCTCCTGCCCTCGCACCCTACAGTCTGTCCTCTCCATAGCAGCCGCCAGAGGGCGCCAGTGAGCACCCGAGTCAGGTCCTCCCCCTCTTCTGCCCACAGCCCTTCAGGGATCCCTCCTCCCTGGGGGTAAAAGCCCAAGTCCTCCCCATGGCTCACAAGACCCTGCACGACCTGCCCTGTACCTTCCCTGCCCTCCCCTCCTCCCTCTCTCCCCCTCGCTCACTCTGCTCCATCCACACGGGTCTCCTGGCTGTTCCTCCAACACACCAGGCATGGTGCTGCCCCAGGGCCTTTGCACGACCTGTGCCCTCTGCCTGGATTGCTCTTTCCCCCAGGTCTCCACGTGGCTATTTCTTTCTTGCCATTGAGCCTCAGCTCAGATGTCACCTCCTCAGGAGGCCCTCCCAGATTCCCCCATCTAAACTAATTTCCCCATCAATCTGTCTGTCTCTCTACTCCTTCATGCAATTACAGCTAACCCTAATGACTTTTCTGGATGAATGTCCATCTCTCCCAACCCCAGTCTGTGAACTGAGTGGGGGGTGGGGACACCAGACGGGCCTTGGTCATTGCCAGGTCCTTGGCGCCCTGCACCAGGCTTGGCTTACAGTAGGGGCTCAGAACCAGTTGTTGAATGAATAGATGACCTCCCAGCACTAGAGGGGCACAGAGTCAGATATCTCGTCCAAGGGCCCCATTGTCCAGCCAGGGAAACTGAGGCCCCGAGAAAAACAGATATCCCAAGGTCACACAGCAGCACAGCACGAACCCTTCTGGAAGGGGCTCCCCCACTGTGGACACTCCCCAACCTCCACTGCCCCATTGGACAGAAGGGAAAAGTGAGGCCTGGAAGACGGGGCCTTAGAAGATCCCAAGTACTCTTGGGCCAGAGGTGTCTCTGTGAATCCCTCAGGTGGTGGGATTCCAGGGGAAGTTGTTTCATGGAGGGGTGTATGTGGGGGATTCTGGGGTAAAAGCCCAAGTTCTCTGTAACTGGGCCAAGTCCTGCCTGTCTCTAGGTCCCCATCTCAGTCTATAACACCTGGGGCTGAACCTGAACAAGCATGTGTCGTTTCTTCAGCATCCGCCTCTGGGGCTGTTTCCATGACGACAGATGGAGTTTTGTCCTAGGCACCCTCTGGTGGCCCCATTTGACAGACAGGGACACTGAGACCTCCTGAACCCATCACATCAGATCACCAAGCAACCAAAAGGCCCCTCCCCTCCCCAGGCCTCAGATGAGGAAACTGAGGCTCAGGGGGCACCTGACCTGCCCAAGGCCACACAGCAGAAGGGGATACGACAGAGCCTCCAATCTGCACCTGCCTGACTGGTTTCTTCACTTAGGGACCCCTGCCCCTCATCAGAGTGGGGTGTGAGCGCCTGACTCGCCCCCCTCCAAGAGGTCTGGGCACTCACCTACCACCTGCGTCCCAGGCCACCAAGCCTGCCAAGTGGGAGAAGCTCAGCCCAGGTGTTCGCGTGGCTGGGGCGACAGTTCTTTGTTCCAGTTTCCATAGGTACAGCGTCCCTGGGCCGGCTCCTCCTCTGCCCCTCCCAGCCACCCAGCCGCCCAGCCCTGGCCTGGCAGTCCCTTGGCCCAGCCCATCTAGGCAACTTGTTATGTTTTAAAGTTGGCGCCTGTGCACCTGTCATGGAGGTACAGGGAACAGCCCGTGCAAAGGCCTTGAGGCAGGATGGTGCCTGGCGTGTTGGTGGAATGTGGAGGCTGTGTGGCTGGAGCAGAGTGAGTGAGGGGGAGAGAGGGAGGAGGTGGAGGCCAGGTAGAGACTTGCAGGGCCCACATTCCTGCATTTATTTCTAGAAGCTGCCCTCAGCCCCAGGGAGTTATGACCCTCAGACAGGAAATTGAGGCTTGGAGAATTGAATAACTCGTTCAAGGTACCAGTGATGAGTGGCAGAGCGGGAACCCAGGTTTGTCTGATTCCAAGGTCTGAGCTTGGGCTGAACCAACTCAACCACTGGGCTGAACTGCCCCTCACCCCCACCCAGGGCGTTCACCTCCCCCAGCTGGGCTCAGACCTGCTCAGGAAGTAACCTCAGAGGCCTGTTTACAGCTGGGGCTGCTCCTCCTCCAGGAGAGCCCCCCAGGAGAGAGGAGGTAGTGATGCATGCAGATCTGGGTCAGGTCAACTGCCAGTTACCTCAGCGACGAAGGTCCCAACTCACAGCTGGCAAAACTGAGGCCAAGGCTTCAGGCCACTGGGGAGCTCTCCCAGGTGGCCAGTCTGGGTGGGCCTGGCTCTGACTGTCTCTGCTGCCTGGACCAGCCAGAAGTCTCACTCATTCCCACCTCCACGCCTTTGGCCTGGCTGCCCACCAACTAGAATGCCCTCCTAGCTCTGGCGTCTGGCCCTGGCACCTGGTGCCCTGCACTGTGAAAGGGGGCAGAGTCCATCAGAGTCCTTTTGTTCGGGGGAGGGGGTGCTGGTCCCAGAGCACCACCCCAAGCCAGGGTGGGCAGTTCAGACCCAGGATGCCTCCCTGTAAGCCACACATCAAGAGAGTGACAGGAAGACAGAGTGAAAGGGAGAAACGGAGGGGGAGAGGGAAACAGACATAAGGGGGGTCAGGGACATAGGGGGCGAGAGAAACAGAGAGGCCAGGTGGCCCCCGAGATTGGGGGGCGCCCCGGCACCGCTAGCTCACCTGCTCTCTGGGACTCCGTCGTCAGTCCGACGGTCAGGGCTCTGTCTGGCCGCCTCCGAGGGGGCTTTGCTGTGGCCGCGAGACTCGTGTCTGAGGACTGGGACCCAGCGGGGCGGGGCAGGAAGCTCGACCCCGCCCTCCAACTGCCCCGCCCCTCTGAGCGGCCCCGCCCCCGCCCCGCCCGCGCGCAAAAGACCTTCAGGGACCTGTGGGGGGGAGGGTAGGGGCGGGCGAGGACGTCGGCTCAGCCAATGGCAGCGCGGGCGGTGTACGAAGAGTCCAATGGGAGCAGGCCTCTGCGGGGTGGGGGGGGACCTGGGGCGGGGCCAGGCAGCTCTGGGAGATTCCTCCGGAATCACGAAAGGGGCCGGATGCAGGGGGAGAGCCCAACCCCGGGCCCCGTTCAAGAAATGAGAGGAAGGAGAATTAGAGTCAAAAAACAGAGAGAGATGGGGGCCGGGGAGAGAAAGAGAGCCAAAAAGAAAAACAGAACAACCGCGTGGCTCTGGGAAGGCCCCTTTCTACCCCTGGGACTCCGTTTAAAGTACGGCCCCAGAGAACACTTTACAGCAGAAGGACCTGGGAGTCCCTTAAACATGTAGATTGCTATACCTCTCAGACAGGCTGAATCTGACCCAAGGTTGAAGATAAATCTTTCTGGGTTGCGGGTGAGGTTTGTGGCAGTTGCTACGTGGACGGACCCTGGAGACCCCGCCAGGGGACTTCCCAGATCCAGCCTCGGTGTCCGTGGGAATAAGCCAGCGAGATACGCAAGAGCCTCCAGGCCGCTAGCGGGTGGGGCAGTGGGGACAGCTGGGGCTCCCGGAGGATGCAGCTGTGAGTCCTGGGAACCGGGCCCAGTAGCAGCTCCCAGCTCCCCTGCTGCTCCATTTCCTCCCTGCATCCCCAACCCTGGGTCCCAGTTGCCGCTGTAGGACCAGGGGGGCCAGAGCAGTCTGGACAACCAGTGTATGTCGAGTCCTGCCCTGCATGTGGGGGATACAGAGCCCTGGCACAGACCTCATGAGGCAAAAATAAATGAAATGTCTCTTTATCTCATCCCCCCCTTTTTCTTTTTGGACAGGGTACTGAGGCCCAGAGAGTGGAAGTGACTTGCCTGAGGACATGCAGGCACAAGTGGCAGGGCCAGGATTCAAACCCAGGAATGTTTGTCCCACCTCCTCCCATCCACAGCCAGGTACTACTCTCTCCTGAGTTCAGGGTTTCTCATCCGGGGCACTATGTATTGGCATTTGGGGTCTATAATTTCTATGCACTGTGACATGGGAATAATAAAACTTACAGGTCCACAAATAATAATGGATAAGGGGAGTTCCCTGGTGGTCCAGTGGTTAGAACTCCACACTTTCACTGCCGAGGGCGCAGGTTCAATCCCTGGTTGAGGAACTAAGATCCCACAAGCCAAAAAAAGTAAAAATAAAAATGAGAAAAATAAAAGAACTAATAAGAAGTGTCTAGGAGGATGTGAAGAAATTAGAACCTTCATACTTTGTTGGTGGGAATGCAAAATGGTGCCGCTTCTGTGGAAAATAGCTTGGTTGTTCCTCACAAAAACTAAACGTAGAATTACCATATGATCCAGCAATTCCACTCCTAGATGTATACCCAAAAGAGTTGAAAGCAGGGACTCAGAGAGGTATTTGTACAACAGTGTTGATAGCAGCATGATTCACAATAGCCCAAAGATGGAAACAATCCAAATGTCCATCAACAGAGGAATGGGTAAACAAAATGTGATCCATCCATACAGTGGAATATAATTCAGCCATAAAAAGGAAGGAAGTGATTCATGCTATAACATGGATGAACCTTGAAAATACAGGTTTAAGATGCCAATCATAAGATGATAAATATTGTATGATATACTTATATGAGGGACCTCGAATGCACGAATCCACAGACAGAAAGTACAATAGAGGTGACCAGAGGCTGGGGGAGGAGGCGACAGGAATGGAGAGTGAGTGTTTAATGGGGACAGAGTTTGTGTTGGGGTTGATGGAAAAGTTCTGGAGATGATGGTGGGGATGGTTGCACAACAATGTGAGTGCACTTAATGCCACTGAACTGTGCACTTAAAAATGGTTACAATGGTAAATTTTATTATATATTTACCATAATTTTAGAAAATGAATAATGTAGCATACCGAACCACTGAATTGTGTGCTTTAAGTGGATGAATTGTATGGTATATAAATTATGTCTTGATGAAGCTGTTTTTCTTTTATTTTTTTTTAGAAATTTTTAAAATAAATTTATTTATTTATTTTTGGCTGCGTTGGGTCTTCGTTGCTGCCCGCAGACATTCTCTACTTGCAGCGAGCGGGGGCTACTCTTTGTTGCTGTGTGCGGGCTTCTCATTGCGGTGGCTTCTCTTGTTCCACAGGCTCTAGGCTGCGGGCTTCAGTAGTTGTGGCTCACGGGCTCTAGAGCGCAGGCTCAGTAGTTGTGGCTCGCGGGCTCTAGAGCGCAGGCTCAGTAGTTGTGGCGCACAGGGTTAGTTGCTCCGCGGCATGTGGGATCTTCCCAGACCAGGGCTTAAACCCGTGTCCCCTGCACTGGCAGGAGGATTCTTAACCACTGCGCCACCAGGGAAGCCCTTCTTTTATTTTTTAACTAATATTTATTTGGCTGCGTCGGGTCTTAGTTGCGGCATGCAGGATCTTTCGCTGTGGCTTGCGGGCTTCTCTCTAGTTGTGGCGCGTGGGCTCTAGAGCGCACGGGCTCAGTAGTTGTGGCGAGTGGGCTTAGTTGCCCCGCGGCATGTGGGATCTTAGTTCCCCGATCAGGGATCAAGTCGAGTCCCCTGCATTGGAAGGCGGATTCTTAACCACTGGACCACCAGGGAAGTTCCAAAGCTGTTTTTCTTTTAAAGTGCCTAGCAGCACATCTGGTAATAATAATAACAATACTGTAGTTAAGATTTACTGGTCGCTTACTACGTGCCAGTGACTGTTAGCACTTTACGTACATTAACTCACCAAATTCTCCCAGCAACCCTGCGATGGGGTACAAGCGTCCCATTTCACAGATGACGAAAGTGAGGCTCAGAGGAAGCAACTGACCAGTCTGAGGCCACTCAGCCAGGTCGTGGAAGAGATGGGATTAGAACCTGTAACATTCTGAGTCGGGAGCAATGTGTACAGCTCCTCTAGGTGGTTGGACATCCTTGGGGGTCTCGCTAGGGAGCAGGGGTCTGAAAAACAGACCAGGGGCGCTATCCAGGGTCGGAGGCTCAACTTGGAATTGGGTGCTTAGCCTGAGACCAGGGGCTCGGGGTCTGGAGCTTAGCTCAGAGCTGGGGCTGAGCGCAGCGTCGGGAGCTCTGTCAGGGGTCAGTTTCGGCCGGGGAGCGGGAGGCTGGGTGGGTGCTCTATTCGGAGTGGGGGCTCCATCCAAGGTCTTGGGGTTCGTAGCTGCGTCGATTCCTGCCGTGGCCGGCAGGGGGCGTGCTCTGCCCACAGCCGGGGCCCGCGGCGCCCTAGCTTTCCCGGTAATGGGTCGCCCGGGTGGGCGGGAGATGCAGTGCGGGACAGGGCCCCCAAGTCCAAGTCACCCCAGGCCCTAGACCCATACAGCGTCACCTGCACCCCGAGATCAGACTTTGCACCGGCGGGGCTGTGTGACTCGGAGCGAGCGACCCCCTTCTCTGCGCGTCTTCCTCGCGCCTGCGCAATGGGACCACAGTGGTGGAGGCGGCGGGGGAGATGGTAGGAAAGCCTGTTCTCCAGGAACCTCCGGGAGCCCCTTCTCCCCCGCCTGGCGTCTTCCCCGCAGCCGGAGCTCTTTGGGGACCGATGGTGGCGGTGGCCAGAGCACCACCCTCCCACGCCCCAGGCCCAGGCGTAACTCCCACGTGCCGCGATCCGTCTGTCCCCAGCCCATCTGTCTATCCCCGCAAGACCCTTCCCAAGGCCACTTAAGAAAGGGAGTGGGTGTTCGGGCCCAGACGGGGGACGGGAGAAGGGGGCGAACCTTGTTTGAGCCTCTACCGCGGGCCAGGCCACGAGGTCCCGTGGAACTTTTCCAAAGGCACTGGGCGTGAGGGGCTGTCTTCATCCCGGGATCACGGGCTCAGCCTGGAATGGGAACCCAGGGCCCGGGCGACCCCCCTCTCCCCCATCATCAGCGAGGCAGAAGGAAAGTGAGGCCGGAAGGTCCTAAGAACAATTTCAGTCCTGTGCCTCCGTCGCCCCCATCCCCACCATCTCCCTCCCGGTGGCAGCGAAGGAGCGGAGAAGCAAGCCGGCCCCAGCGGGAGGATGTATTTACAAGCGCCAGCCGCGCAGACGCCAGCCGGCCGCCTGCGTGTGGGAGGCGAGAGTCTGCGGGGATAAACGGCCAGGTGTGGGCCTGTGTGCACACGGGTGTATGTGCGGGCGCGTGTGGCTGGGGAGGGGATGGCTGGATCTGCTGCTGCTTCTGAGGGTGGTGAGCACACACACACACACACACACCCGCATTCCCAGCAGGAGGAAACTTCACTTCTTGGAGTCTCAGTTGCTTCATCTGGAAGATGGGTGCAGGCAGTTACAGCACCAAATTCAGAGCTTTGTTAAGACTTCAGGGGCACAGCGCTGGTGCTCAGCAGAGGCCTGGCACATAAGTCATGTAGTAATCACCTCCAGCTGTGGGCGCCCAGACTAGGCACCTGACCCCACCTGGGAGCCCAGGGTCAGATGACAGCTGAGCTGAGACTTAAAGAAAAAGCAGGAATCGGCCATGGGAAGAAGCAGGAAGGAGGGTCCCTTTTATTCTTGGCTTACTGACTGATCTTGGGCAAATCATAGGTCCACTCTGAGCCTCTGTTTCCTCATCTGTTAATCAGACTCATGACACCCGCCTTGCAGGGCAGTTGCAAAGACTGACTGAGAGGATACAGGAAGTGCTTAACCCAGTACGAGGATACATTATTATTTGTGGGGCTGTGTTCTCTGCCCCCAGGAGCTCCCAGGCTATGGAGAAATAAGGACATTAGAAAGGGTTGACGTGCTGATGAAGGAAAGGCACCCCAGGTGTGAGCAAGGGTGCAGAGGTTGGGAAGTTCTGGGGGCTGACAGGGGACAGTGTGTGCCCCGATCAGACCACAGTGACCCTCAGGACATCAAACGTTGTATATAAAAATCCAGAATTTATCCTGAGGGCAATGGGGAGTGTCAGAGGGTGTTAGAGCCTGGACGAGATTAGAGTATGTACTGGAATATCTCTCTAGTGGCCAGTGTGGGGTGGACAGCAGTGGGCAAGGCTGGAGGTGGGAGGCCAGGGAGGAGGAGGCTGTGGGGAAGGAGAGGAGGTGCCCTGCCATGCCCTGCCCCAGTTGCACCCCCAAGGGGCAGAGGAGAAGCTGCTGGAGATCTTGAGGAGGGTAGACGGTCAGGCAGAGCCAGAGTGCAGAGGACCTGGCTGAGCTGTCTTTCCTGGGGGAGATAGTAGGGGTGAGGGCAGTTTGGGGGGGGTCATTGGTAAGATTCGGAATCCAGATGCTTGGGGACGTGGCTGGAGTTGAGGACAAGGTAAAAGCAAAGGGAGAGTCAAGGGCAGAGTTTCGTGCTGAGCCTGTTTCTTCTGTGACATCCCCACCCCCTCCTGGCCCCAGGCTCCAGGGATCCCAGATCCCACAGCCTCCATTCTCTCCTAGGGGATGCATCTCTTCTGGATCCCCACGGACCACCTGCTTCCCTCTGGGGCTGTGTCAGCCCCACATCCAAACAAGCTGCCTTCTGGGACTTCCCTGGTTGGGACTCTGTGCTTCCAGTGCAGGGATGCAATGGACGCAGGTTCCATCCCTGGTCAGGGAACTAAGATCCTGCATGGCTGCGGCGGGGCCAAAAAAAAAAAAAAAAAGAAGCTGCCTTCCTTTCCCCAGGGCCCAGAGAGACTGGCCCTGCTCAGTGAGAGGCTAAGAAACTCCCAAGGTCCCCCACGCTTGCTCAGATCATCACCTGCTCCAAAAGCTTTAGCGGCTCTAACAGGCTCTGCCAGACCTTATCCTGGAGCTCCCCGCGCATCACCTCCCCCTCCCCCCACCATCACCCTCCCTCCTGGCAGTGTTCACCTAGTTTCTCGAGGACGCACTGCCACACCAGTGCTCATGCCATCCCTCCACCCTCAGAACCCTCCTAGCACCCCTCTACTCGGTGAGACAGCTGTACAAGGGAGTAGGTCTAGCTCCTTTATCACACAGACCCGGCTGTTTCCGGCTCAGACCCAAGTAACTTCCTATCGGTGGTGGATCAGCCTCAGTTTCCTTTTTTTTTTTTTTGACTGCAGCACGTGGCATGTGGGATCTTAGTTCCCCCACCAGGGATCGAACCCGTGCTCCCTGCAGTGGAAGTGCGGAGTCTTAACCACTGGACCTCCAGGGAAGTCCCCAGCCTCAGTTTCTTTTATCTGCCACCTTCACGGAGCTAACTTCCAGAAAGGCGTGAAACAGGAATGATGCAAATAATTTTAAAATTGCAATCATGCAGTTCTAAAAGGCAGTGGGCACTCAGTGCAATGTGGGATCCTGGATTGGACCGTGGAACAGAAAAAAGGCGCATTCGTGGAAAAACGGGAGACATCCAAAGGAAGTCTGGAGTGTCCCATCATCTTTTTTTTTTTAATAAATTAATTTATTTTATTTATTTATTTTTGGCTGCGTTGGGTCCAGCTGCGGCCAGCGAGGGCTACTCTTCCTTGCGGTGCGCAGGTTTCTCATTGCGGTGACTTCTCTTGTTGCGGAGCCCGGGCTCTAGGCGCAGGGGCTTCAGTAGTTGTGGCATTCGGGCTCACTAGTTATGGGATCTTCCGGGACCAGGGCTCGAACCCGTGTTCCCTACATTGGCAGGCAGATTCTTAACCACTGCGCCACCAGGGAAGCCCTGCATCTGATCATCTTAACGTGCCCACGCTGGTTTGTTCATTTGGACAGATGTGCTGAGGTTATGTAAGTTTTTTTTGTTTGTTTGTTTGTTTTTGCGGTATGCGGCCCTCTCACTGCTGTGGCCCCTCCCGCCGCGGAGCACAGGCTCCGGACGCGCAGGCCCAGCGACCATGGCTCACTGGAGCACCCGCTCCGCGGCATGTGGGATCTTCCAGGACCGGGGCACGAACCCGTGTCCCCTGCATCGGCAGGCGGACCCCCAACCACTGCGCCACCAAGGAAGCCCTATTTTTTTTTTAATAGATCTTTATTGGAGTATAATTGCTTCACAGTGCTGTGCTAGTTTCTGTTGTACAACAAAGTGAATCAGCTATACATATACATATATCCCCATATCTCTTCCCTCTTGCGTCTCCCTCCCTCCCACCCTCTAGGTGGTCACAAAGCACAGAGCTGACCTCCCTGTGCTATGCAGCTGCTTCCCACTAGCTAACTATTTACATTCAGTAGTGTATATATGTCAATGCTACTCTCACTTCGCCCCAGCTTCCCCCTCCCACCCTGTGTCCTCAAGTCCACTCTCTATGTCTATGTCTTTATTCCTGCCCTGCAACTAGGTTCATCAGTACTTTTTTTTTTTTTTAGATTCCATATATATGCGTTAGCATACGGTATTTGTTGTTCTCTTTCTGACTTACTTCACTCTGTATGACAGACTCTAGGTCCATCCACCTCACTACAAATAACTCAATTTCATTCCTTTTTATGACTGAGTAATATTCCATTGTATATATGTGCCACATCTTCTTTATCCATGCATCTGTTGATGGACATTTAGGTTGGTTCCATGTCCTGGCTATTGTAAATAGTGCTGCAATGAACATTGTGGTACATGTCTCTTTTTGAATTATGGTTTTCTCAGGATATATGCCCAGTAGTGGGATTGCTGGGTCATATGGTAGTTATATTTTTTAACATTAAGGGAAGCTGGGTGAAGAGTAGAAACTCTCTGTACTCTCTTTGCAACTTTTCAGTAAATCTAAACTTATGGGGACTTCCCTGGTGGTCCAGCGGTTAAGATTCCGAGCTCCCAGTGCAGGGGGCCTGGGTTCGATCCTTGGTCAGGGAACTAAGATCCCACATACCGCAACTACTGAGCCCACGTGCCCCAACAAAGACCCAGAGTAGCCACAATAAATACATAAATAATAAATATTTTAAAATAAATTAATTAAATAAAATACCGCCAGAAGAGAAAAAGAAAGGCAAAGAGCAGGGGATTGTGAATGTCCAGTGGAAGGAAGGAGGAAGTGGCAGGAGCCCGTGGCATGGCAGGTGGGGGCCTGCAGAGGGACAGTGGCCTGTGTGAGGAAGGCCAGAGAAGTGGCACCAGAGTGGGATAGAAAACTCTCTTGAAGCTCAGGGAGAGGATACTATTCTCTCCCCACTCCTGTCCCTGGCACACCCTCAGTTGCAATGCCAGCTGCTCCCCTGGGACCTCCAGACCTTCCCATACCCTCTGATCTGAGTAGTCAATGCCGGGGCCACTTTGGTTGTTAAGTATCTGACACATCTCCGGTGTGGGGTGTATGTGAGGCAGCAAGTGGCCTGTGTGCACACACGAGGGCGTGCCACATGGCTGGTGTGTATGTACCCATGTCTGTGCTGTGCTTCCAAGCTGGCTCCAGCACATGGCTGTTGGCGGGAGGCCTCAGTTCTTTGCCACTTCAGCATCACCAGGGGCTGCTTGAGTGTCCTCTCAACATGGCAGCTGGCTTTCCCCAGAATGGATGATCGGAGAGAGAGACAGAGAGAGACAGAGAGAGAGAGAGGGAGAGAGAGAGAGAGAGAGAGAGAGAGAGAGAGAGAGAGAGAGAATGAGCAAAGAGAAAGCCACATGCCTCGTATGTATGACTTCATTTCAGAAGTCATACTGTCACTTCTGCCGTATTCTATTTTTTAGAAGTGAGTCACTCAATACAGCCTACACTCAAGGGGAGGGGAATTAGGCTTCACTTTTTGAAGGTAAGCATGGCAAAGAATGTATGGGCATATTTAAAAATCACCACAACCGGGCTTCCCTGGTGGCGCAGTGGTTGAGAGTCCGCCTGCCGATGCAGGGGACACGGGTTCGTGCCCCGGTCCGGGAAGATCCCACATGCCGCGGAGCGGCTGGGCCCGTGAGCCATGGCCGCTGAGCCTGCGCGTCCGGAGCCTGTGCTCCGCAGCGGGAGAGGCCATGACAGTGAGAGGCCCGCGTACCACAAAAAAAAAAAAAAATCACCACAACCTCCCAGATAACCTGTCTGCAGCCAGAATCTTGTCTTGGGGTCTGCTTAGCCCCAGTAAGAGAACAGAAGTGTAGATAAGTCAGGGAAGGCAGCCGATATAGGGTGTGTCACGAGCCCGTTGAGGTTCAGTCATGCTGAGGACTTCTGGGAGACAACAGTGTAGACTATACCACACAGTTGTTCCTCCCCAAGAGTGAGGGAGCTGGGGTATCCATCCTCCAACTTTCAACCTGCATTGCCTGCGGGCTGCTCCCAGGAATATTGGCTCTGGGCAGAGAGAAAGCCCCACAGCAGAGCGTTTTAAGTGTTTGTGAGTGCTGCAGAGATACAGGGCTCTGAGAGCATCTGCTACAGCACACAACTCAGTGTGAGCCAAGGGGAACCAGCCCTGGGAAATGATTGAGAATTATAGGAAAGACATCTCTAAACTGGGGAGACATCAGCTGGGATCTGCCAAGGGTCAGTCTGTGAGGTCTGTCTGCTTGACACAGAAGTCAATGGAGGACAGTAGAGCCAAGTCAGAGAAGGAGGCTGAGTTCTTGATCAAGGAAGCCCTTGATCAAACTGTGCCTGAAGCCCCTGGACTTTCTAGCTTCTAAAACCTGTGGATCCAGGGCTTCCCTGATGGTGCAGGGGTTAAGAATCCACCTGCCAATGCAGGGGACATGGGTTTGAGCCCGGGTCTGGGAAGATCCCACATGCCACGGAGCAACTAAGCCCATAGACCACAACTACTGAGCCTGTGCTCTAGAGCCCACGAGCCACAACTACTGAGCCCATGCACCGCATCTAGTGAAGCCCACGCACTCCAGAGCCCGTGCTCTGCAACTAGAGAAGCCACTGCAATGGGAAGCCCCCGCACTGCAACGAAGAGTAGCCCCTGCTCGCCGCAACTAGAGAAAGCCTGCGTGCAGCGACAAAGACACAACACAGTCAAAAATGATAAACAAATAAATATAAAATAAATTTATAGAACCTGTGGATCCAGCAAAGGACATCTCCTTTCTAGCACTTCATAGGATGTATGCAGGGGTTGTATATGTGGAGGGCAGGAGCTGTGAGTCAGGAAGAAAGTTTCATAGTGCCATAGACCTCCAGAATAAAAAACCTTAAAATTGTATTTACTCATTTCATGTTCACACGATAAACCCCCCATCCCTTTGTGTGTCCAGCCTTGTGCTGGGAGATCAGAGATCCAGAGTGACCTCATTCACCAGACCTGGGCCTCAAAGAGCTCCCAGTCTTGGGGAAAACAGAGCTCTACCTAGACCCTCCTAGCAAAGGGAGGTCTCAGAGCTCAGGCAGCAGAAGGGAGAAGGAGTTTGCCTGTGAAGGTCCTAGTGGGCTACGTGGAATATGGGGCATTGGCACTGGGGTTTTGATGGCTGAATAGGGGTTTTCCAGGAGAAAATAGAAGCAGAGGAGAGTGTTTCAGGAAGAGGGAACATCCCAGGCAAAGGCTTAGAGGTATGAAACCAGCAATTAACTCACAGTGATTGAGTCAGTTGGAGCTGGGTAGGCAGGGGAGGATGGGATTTGAGTTGAAGGATCCACAGGGACCATGAAAATCAGGACCTGAGACTTAATCCCAACACAAAAGGGAGCCACACAGGAGTTCCAGTGGAAGTAGAGCCCTACTGTGAACCCATGATCATTTATTCATTGAACAAACCTTCACCAGATGGGTTCAAATCCCTGCTCTGCCAGCTACCTGCTGTGTGACTCCAGGCAAATGATTTGCACTCTCTGAGCCTCAACTGTGTCATCTGTACAGTGAGCAACTATTGTGTGTTAGGCCGGGTATTGGCTGGAGGTACAGTCTCTGGGGACAGAGCTGGGGACAGTCTCTGCCCTTGACAAGGTCACAGCCTAGAAACTGGGGCTGCTGCTGTGAGCCGGGCACTTTATGATGATTTCCTTGTTTAATCTGCCCCATGACCAGGCACAATCACATCCAACGTTCTCCTCCAGGCAGGCCCTGCATTCACAACACCACATCACCCAGAACTTCTCTCATCTCCAGACCTTTACCCATACTGAGCCTGCTGCCAGGCACCCTTCTTCCTCACCCCTTTACCTGGAGAACTATTCACTCCCCAGGGGTCATCTCAGAAGGAGCTTTCCCTGACCCCCCTCCCCAGGCTGAATCTGGTCCTCCTCTGGGGTTCACAAAGCCCTAGGTGCCCCCCACCACACATATGGTCCCCCTGTATTTTAGCAGCCCAGCTAAACATCTGCCTTCCCCACAGGCCTGAGAGCCCTGGGAGGGCAGAGCTGGGTCTTCCTTGTTCACTGCTGTGTCCCTGGTGCCCAAAACAGGGCTTGGCACACAGTAGGTGCTTACTAAATATTTGCTAAGCGACTTCAGGAGACCTTTCTTGGGACTTCCCTGGCGGTCCAGTGGTTAGGACTCCACACTTCCACTGCAGGGGGCATGGCTTGGATCCCTGGTAAAAAAAAAAAAAAGTAGACTTTTCTCTCCGCTTGGTGGCTGAGAAAGCAGAAAGGAGTCATCTAGAGAGAGTCAGAGAGCAAGTGAGTTTGAGCCAGGATTCTAACCCACACCTGCCTGACTTCCCATCCTGCTCAGCACTTTCCCACATGCTTTGGGCACTTCCGCAGTCCTCTCTGACTATTCTTCCCTCCATCTGACCAGCCTCTCTGGAGTCCCTTCTATTTCCCTGAGATCTTCCCCGTCCCCACCAACAGCCTCCTGCAGAACCCCAGAAAGTCTAGGCAATCTGGGAGGGCTTCCTGCAGGAGGGAGCTCCCAGGCAGCGAGGTGTGTTGCGTCTCACAGCCTGTGAAGTGTGATGTTCCCGTTGGTTTGCTCATCCTCACCTCTCCCAGAGGCGCAAAGTGCAGGTGGGAAATCTATTTCCACGGCTGTCCTCACACTCACCCATCTGTCTTGCTGACTTCATCGGGGCCTGAGCATGGGGTGCTGCTAACCTCATCCTCCCACCTTGGGGAGAGTGTGTTAGCAGAACCCTGACACCCTAAAATAATAACTCAGTAGCAGCACACCCAGCCAGAATCTGGGGCAAAGGCACCATCTGCGTGTTATCGCAGAGTCCCTGCTGCAGCCCCAGGAAGAAGGAGTTAAGGTCCATCTTTAGCAGGTAAGGAAACTGATCTCAGAGAGGGAATTCACTTGCCCAGGGACGCACAGCGAGTGAGAGACAAGAGCTGGGACTGGTCTCCCCTCGGCCATTGCACTCCCTCTTCAATGCATTCTCCCTGTGGCGCTAGAGGGCGTCAGTGAGCACCTGAGTCAGGGCTGGCCTCTCCCCAGCCCACAGCCCTCCAGGGTTCCCACCTCCCTGGGGATAAAAGCCCATGTCTTCCCCCTACCCTCCCCTCCTCCCTCTCTCCCCCTCGCTCACTCTGCTTCAGACACAGGGGCCTCCTCGCTGTTCCTCCAACATGCTAGGCACAGTCCTGTGCCCCAGGGTCTTTGCACAGGCCTTTCCCTCTGCCTGGGATGCTGTTTCCTGAATATCTTCATAGCGCTTCTTCTCATCAGCTGCCGGCAAGGAGGGTCGGGGAGGCTCCTGCTCACCCATCTGGGATGCTGTTTCCTGAATATCTTCATAGCGCTTCTTCTCATCAGCTGCCGGCAAGGAGGGTCGGGGAGGCTCCTGCTCACAAATGGGTGAAGGTATGGAAATGATGAAACACCTTCTGCTGCCTTCACCCCTCCCCTCCTGGGGAAACACCTTCAGCCCACCAGTGGGTTGTGGTCATGGGAAGTCCTTCCTTTTTCCCGGGCCTCTGTTTCTCAGTCTGTAAAGTTAACAGGTGACATTTCACAAACTTTTGCCAATGATTTTTTACATTTTCCGTTTTCCCCACACCTGTAATTAATTAATATTTTCCTTTAAACCTGCTCACATCTGGAACATCAATACCCATAGGGGTTTTTGAAAGTCCTTTTCTCTTGGTTTTTGTTTTTTTTAAATAAATTTATTTATTTTATTTTTGGCTGCATTGGGTCTTTGTTGCTGTGCATGGGATTTTCTCTAATTGCGGTGTGCGGACTTCTTGTTGCGGTGGCTTCTCTTGTTGTGGAGCACGGGCTCTAGGCATGTGGGCTCAGTAGTTGTGTCTCGTGGGCTCTAGAGCACAGGCTCAGGAGTTGTGGCGCACGGGCTTAGTTGCTCCGCGACATGTGGGATCTTCCCGGACCAGGGCTCGAACCCGTGTCCTCTGCACTGGCAGGCGGATTCTTAACCACTGCACCACCAGGGAAGTCCTTTTCTCTTAATCACAAACGTGAAAGAAAAATCAGCATTTCTCATTGTAGGTAGAAGGTAACTGAAAAAACAATTTGATCTGAATCTCACTGGTTACTGCTGCCTGCAGAGGCACTGATCCTGTGATGGGATTAGCGGGTAGAAAAGGCATTACAGACACCCTGTCCCCCAGGACCCAGCTGAGACTTGGGGAAGATGGAAATGACATTTAAGAAGAGTCTCTTTGCAACTGGAGTTCAAGGTTATTTCACACCCTCCGAGCACCCTCCGAAGTCACGTTATTTGTGAACAAGGGGCATGCACCTTTTGGCAACACTGGCCACAAGATTCTAGGGCCAGGTGTCGAGATGTCACCCCCTCAGGCAGACCCTCCCCGGTAGCCAACACCAGGTATTCTGTCTGCTTCATTGAATGTGTTTCCTCTCTGTCTCTCTCACTAGAACTTATGTTTCATGAAGGCCAGAATCATTGTCTGCCTTGTTGCCTGCCACACCTAGGACAGCTTGGCATACAGTAGGCACTCAATAAGTGTTTGTGGAATGAACGAATTTATCCATGTCGGCATCTCTTTGTGGTTGGCAGAATTATAATTCCCCCTCAAAAAAGATATCCATGTCCTAATCCGCAGAACTTCTGCGTATGTCACCTTACGTGACAAAAGCGACTTTGCAGATGCAATTAAGTTAAGAATCTTGAGATGGCGAAGTGATCCAGGATTACCCGGGTGGGCTCAGTGTCATCCCAAGGGTAATTATAAGAGGGAGGCAGAAACGCCAGCGTCTGAGAACGAGATGTGACAACAGAAGCAAAGAGACGAAGTGAGAAAGATAATAACAGCTTGAGAAGGACTTGACCAGCCTTGGCTGGCTTTGAAGATGGAGAAAGAGGCCATGGACCAAGGAATGCAGGCACCCTCTAGAAGCTGGAAAACGTAGGAAATGGGTTCTTCCCTAGAGCCTCCAGAAGGAGTGAAATCCTCAATTTCAGCTCAGGAGCGTTCAGGATGGAACCCAAGGGGGAGAGAGGCTAAGTCAGGACCCCTAAGAGCTCCACCCAGATGGGATCAGCACTCAGCTGGTATTTGCTGGATGCCTGCTGTGTGCCAGGCACCGTTCTGGATGCTGGGGATGCAGCAGTGGAAGAAACCCATAAATCCCTGCCCTCATGGAGCTGACATTCCAGTGGGGAAGATGTACAATAAACAATCCAATGAAATGCATAGTATAATGGCAAGTGGTAAGTTCTCTCACCAAACATGAAGCAGGTTGCTAGAGGTGTCCATGGAAGGATTCTCTGAGGAGGTGACAGTTGAGCAGAGACCTAAAGGAAGTGAGGAGGGAGCTGTGTGGATATCTGCGGAAAGAGTGGTACAGGCAGAGGCAAGAGCGTGTGCAAAGGCCCTGAGGCATTAACTCTGGTGAGCTGTTGTTTTGGGGACAGATGGGAGACGATGGGAGAAGAATTGATGCTACTGAGTGCATCCATCCAGTGACCCAGCGATTCCATTTTTTTTTTTTTTTCAATACGCGGGCCTCTCACTGTTGTGGCCTCTCCCGTTGCGGAGCACAGGCTCCGGATGCGCAGGCTCAGCGGCCATGGCTCACGGGCCCAGCCGCTCCGCGGCATGTGGGATCCTCCCGGACCGGGGCACGAACCCGTGTGCCCTGCATCGGCAGGCGGACTCTCAACCACTGCGCCACCAGGGAAGCCCCAGCGATTCCATTTTTAATCATAGTCCTTAGAGAAATACTTTGCCTAGTGCATAAAGAGTTATGTAAAGACTGCTCACAGCAGCAGTGTTTGTAAAATTAAAAACCAGGAATTGACCTAAAAATCCATTGAGAGAATAGGCAAGTAAATTAAGGCATATTCAAACAATGGAATAGTGTAGAGCAGTAAAAAAGGACGTAGTTAGATCTATACAGTAATAATTTCTAACATTTATTGAGCACCTACAATGAACCAGGTACTGTGCTAAGCACTCTGTGTGTGATAACAAATAGCATCCCTTAGAAAACGACCCTAAAACAACTACTGAAAAGTACCTGCTAGGGACTTCCCTGGTGGCGCAGTGGTTAAGAATCTGCCTGCCAATGCTGGGGACACGGGTTCGAGCCCTGATCTGGGAAGATTCCACATGCAGCAGAGCAACTAAGCCTGTGCGCCATAATTACTGAGCCTGCACTCTAGAGCCCTTGAGCCACAACTACTGAAGCCCGCGTGCCTGTGCTCCGCAACAAGAGAAGCCACCGCGATGAGAAGCCAGCGCACCGCAACTAAGAGCTCGCAGCAACTAGAGAAAGGCCGCGTGCAGCAACAAAAGACCCAACACAACCAAAAATAAATAAGTTTTAAAAAAATAAGTAAAATTTTTTTAAAATGTATCTGCTAAAAAGAGAGTATTAGTACCTGTATTTTCCAAATATGGGAGTTTTAAAATATGTCCATGAATTCTTTGACAATTTCTTCAAGGAGATGGAGACTAATTCTCCTTTTCTTGAGGGTGGGCTGGACTTAGCCACTGGCTTTTTTTTTTTTTTTAATTATTTACCTTTTGGTGCTTTGTTGGGTCTTTGCTGCGTGAGGGCTTTCTCTAGTTGTGGCGAGCAGGGGCGATTTTTCGTTGCAGAGCGCGGGCTTCTCATTGCGGTGGCTTCTCTTGTTGCGGAGCACAGGCGTGCGGGCTGCAGTAGTTGTGGCATGCGGGCTCAGTAGTTGTGGCTCACGGGCTCTAGAGCGCAGGCTCAGTAGTTGTGGCGCACGGGCTTAGTTGCTCCGTGGCATGTGGGATCTTCCCAGACCAGGGCTCGAACCCGTGTCCCCTGCATTGGCAGGCAGATTCTTAACCACTGCACCACAAGGGAAATCCCCCGACCAATGTCTTGACTGCAGCTTCATGAGAGACCCCAAGCCAGAACTATCCGGCTAAACCACTCTCAGATTTCTGACCCTTAGAAATGAGATGATAACTGTTTTTGTTGCTGAATTTATTTATTTGGCTGTGCTGGGTCTTAGTTGTGGCACGCGGGATCTTTGTTGCTGCCTGCGAGATCTTCCTTATGGCATGTGAGATCTTTTTAGTTGCAGTATGCAGGATCTTTAGTTGTGGCACGTGGGATCTAGTTCCCTGACCAGGGATCGAATCCGGGCCCCCTGCATTGGGAGCATGGAGTCTTAACCAGTGGACCACCAGAGAAGTCCCGATAATAAGTGTTTGTTTTTTCAAACTGTTAAGTTTTAGAGTATTTTGTTATTCTGAAATAGGGAGGAAACTGAGGCACAGAGAATCTAAGTAACTTTCTCAAAGTCACAGAGCCTTCACATGGCAGAGCTTGAATATCGAACCCAGGCAGTCAAAAATACAACATTGGGTGAAAAAAATAAGTTGCAGAATTATATATACCATTAGTACATTAATGTCTTTTTTTTTTTTTTTCCCGCACCACGAGATTTGTGGGATCTTAGTTACCCAACCAGGGATTGAACCCCGGCCATGAAAGCAGTGAAAGTGCGGAGTCCTAACCACTGGACCTCCAGGGAATTCCCGGTGTTTTTTTTTTTAATGCACAAAATAATCCTGTTCACTGTTCATGGATATATGTGCTTGAGAGAATGTACATA